>NW_019525288.1:2744195-2911518 GCF_002814215.2 Seriola lalandi dorsalis
ATTCTTAAGTGATCATTTTCTCCAGGTTCAGTACAGGAGTGTATGTTGCCAGACCTATTCGACTCAACACAACCCCACATAGGATGTTATACATGGACTTCTCTTCTGCTTTTAGCACTGTACACACAAACATTCTACTGCACCACCTAGTGGAGCTTCAGGTCAACCTGACACTGGTTTTATGGATTAAAAGTTTTTTACAGGACAGGCCACAACAGGTGCTTGTGAAGGGCTTTAAATCCAGTAAGTTGGTTTTAAACACAGGGCTGCCTCAAGGTTGTATTTTATCTATCATTTTGTTCTCTGTGTACACCAACAACAATTCCTGCAACAGTGGAGGAATGACACTTTAAAGTACGCAGATGACATGGCCCTAGTAGCCCACCTGACTGGCACCACTGCTTTAGCTGAATACAGTCAGGACATTTCGGGAAATCTGTCTTGAGCTCAATATCACCAAAGCTAAGCAGCTTTTGAAGCAGGGAGAAATCAGACTTGCAATGACCACCTCTTTTCCAACCCCTCATTATCAAAGGACAGCTGGTAGAACAAGTAAAATCATTTAAATATCTTGGGAAGAAGATTGTAGCATGAACACCATGATTTCTGGTAGGCTTCTCTGCTGGCGGTCGTGGCCAGATGTGTTATCTGCAGGCATCTATTGCGGGTTGATATGAAATAAACTCTAATGGCTGGATAACCTTAGAGGAGACTGCCATTGACCAGATGACTCTAAAACTGTCAAAAATCTTCAAAAACGAAAACTTGATAATAATTAAAAAGTTACAAAAATTACTCTGACGCAGTTCTGTTGTTTTGGTTCAGTTGGTCTTGCCTTGGCTTATAAAAATAAAAAAATAAAAAGATGTGTATAAGAGACAGGGAGTGTATGTTGCCAGACCTATTCGACTCAACACAACCCCACATAGGATGTTATACATGGACTTCTCTTCTGCTTTTAGCACTGTACACACAAACATTCTACTGCACCACCTAGTGGAGCTTCAGGTCAACCTGACACTGGTTTTATGGATTAAAAGTTTTTTACAGGACAGGCCACAACAGGTGCTTGTGAAGGGCTTTAAATCCAGTAAGTTGGTTTTAAACACAGGGCTGCCTCAAGGTTGTATTTTATCTATCATTTTGTTCTCTGTGTACACCAACAACAATTCCTGCAACAGTGGAGGAATGACACTTTAAAGTACGCAGATGACATGGCCCTAGTAGCCCACCTGACTGGCACCACTGCTTTAGCTGAATACAGTCAGGACATTTCGGGAAATCTGTCTTGAGCTCAATATCACCAAAGCTAAGCAGCTTTTGAAGCAGGGAGAAATCAGACTTGCAATGACCACCTCTTTTCCAACCCCTCATTATCAAAGGACAGCTGGTAGAACAAGTAAAATCATTTAAATATCTTGGGAAGAAGATTGTAGCATGAACACCACAATTTAGAATTTCCTCTCGTTGAAAGGGGGCACCAGTCCTCGGGGAGGACAGCAATGAATTACTTCATTGATTAATGTGATCAGTCTCATATCAGAAGCCATGACTTCTCGATTAAATGGATTTCCAGTCTGTACTTCAAAAGAACACAACAGGACAATGACTGAGTGTAAATTATTAACTAAACTACTATCTACAGAGTAAATGCAACATGAAGTTATCATGAAAATAAAAATAGTAATGAAATGAGCTGTGTGATGAGTTGTCAATGGTGGGAAAGAATATGTTATTGCTATACAGCTAATTATCACTACGTCTACGAATGAGATTTGATGATTAAATATTGCTATATTTCGATATCAACCCAGTCATGAGCAGAGTGTTAAGACTGGCCTACTGTGAGTTGAACTGTAGCTGGAGACCCTTGGCTGGAACCCAGGTGGCTGAGGTTGCTGTGGTAACCCTGGAGATGCGGTATCCAGGTGGATTCGCCTGGAGGCTGTATTCCGTTATCATGGTGACGGATTCTGCTGGTGTCTCAGCGGTTCTGCTCTGGTGGAGTTTACCAGGAGACTTTCTTTCTCGAGCACTCTTGATTTCTGGTAGGCTTCTCTGCTGGCGGTCGTGGCCAGATGTGTTATCTGCAGGCATCTATTGCGGGTTGATATGAAATAAACTCTAATGGCTGGATAACCTTAGAGGAGACTGCCATTGACCAGATGACTCTAAAACTGTCAAAAATCTTCAAAAACAAAAACTTGATAATAATTAAAAAGTTACCAAAATTACTCTGACGCAGTTCTGTTGTTTTGGTTCAGTTGGTCTTGCCTTGGCTTATAAAAATAAAAGAATAAAAAGAATGTTACTTGGAGCACTTGGTAAAGAAAGAACAAAGGACGCGCACAAAACGATAAAGTGCAAAATGGTTTAGAGCCTTGGCTAAAAGCTAGAACCTAAGAGCTTTTGCTGAGAGTTAAGAGCAATGTGTGAATTGATCATAACTATTTTATCCCCTGGGGGCTGGGGGCACATTTCATGGCGTCACCCGTCTTCTCCTATGTTAAAACTTGGAGAAGAGAGTAATTTTCCACAGAACTTATGAATTGTTTATTTCTAGAGTTTACCTATAAACTCGCACGTCCGTCTTCCACCATGACCATAAAACATTACATGGAACAACATATGAACATAATGGCACTAATAATGACAGATGGGAATAATACAAGTGTGGATTTCATATTACATCCTTCAAAACCTGAAATTGGTTAACTGATCAAACAACATCATAAACATTTCCTAAAGGTTATAGTCTATAAATGTGGATTCTTCAGCAGTTCTTTGACTATTAAAGTAATAATATAGACATTCTGGATGTCATGTAATGTGTTGTGTGAAGGATGCTGAAAGTATGGTCACCTGAAGTCTCCATGTTACATTTCAACCATTCTATAGGATAGAAATGGAGAATGGCCTGTTCTGTAGCTGAGTTTTTCTAGTTGTTTTCAATTATGGCAGAATTGTCAGCTGTTACTGACACAATTCCGTGGAGAGTGAGTTATTTGGATGTTTTCACTGAATTTGAAAATCCTGTTTTTTTTTCACTGTGCAACTGCAACGGGGAATAACATGCATTACAATGTAAAGCATACCTCATTTTTACCTTAGGGCATTTTAAATATTTAATTTTATTCTATTTCACTTCCAGCTGTTCTTGTTTAGCTAATTCATTCGCTTTAAAGTTTAATTGCTTTATTTATTCCTTAGGTTTCAGAATTGAACTAATTTGACTTTTTTATTTTACTTTCCCTCTTTTGTTTCATGGTGTGAACAGTTCATAGGGAATATGGGACCTTTTTCAGTTTTGTTCATACCTTTTTAGTGGGTTTAATGGTGATGATGAAGATACTTATTAATACATAAGACACACTGTACTGATCCTGTCAGATCAATAGAAGTACAGTAATAATAGTGTGATCATTTAAATAATAAAAGTGGCAAGAAAAAGTATGTGAATCCTTTGGAATTACAATTACAAATGAAGACAAACACAGTGTCTCTAAGTTAATATCACACAAACAATTATAATTGTTTTGTGTCTTTATAGAACACACCCATTCACAGTGCTGGTGGAAGAGGTAAGTACACCCTTGGATTTTGTAACATGTTGAACCTCCTTTGGCAGCAATAACCACAACCAAGCTCTTTCAGTAGCTGCTGCTCAGACCTGCACAATGGTCAGGATGAATTTAGGACCATTCTTCCTTATAGAACTGCATCATATTGCCATATTCTTAGGATGTCTGGTGTGAGCAGCTCTCCGCAGGTCATTCCACAGCATTGTTACTGGATTAAGGTCTGGGCTTTGACTGGGGCTCTCAAAAAGGTGGATTTTCTTTGTTTGAAGTCAATCTCTAGTAGATTTACTTTGACGTTTTAATGTTTTATTGTGCTGTATCATCACCGATCTACTGAGTTTTAGGTGTCAGACAGCCACACTGACATTATCCTGTAAGATACCTTGATAAACTTTGGAATTAATTTTCCTTGCGATGATGGTAAACTGTCCCGACCCAGAGGCAGCAAAGCAGCCCCAGATTACGATGTTCTCTCCACTGTACTTCACCTCTGGGATGATCTTTTAATGTTTGTATGCAGTGCCCTTTTTACACCATATGCACTGTTGCATCTTTTTCCCAATCAATTCTAACAATCGGTCCATAAAACATCTCAGTAGTGTTCTGGAGTGTAATGGGGCTCTTATGCAAACTTCAGGGGCGCAGCAAAATGTCTTCGGAGAGCTACAGTTTCCTTCAAGTGTCAATGGCAGCACACCATGCTCCATCCAACCATGAACCATGATTTGTGTATGGTAGACTTGTGAACAGAGATGTTAACCAGCTACAATAATTTTAAGCCGTTAAGCCTTTAGCTGTTACTCTGAAGTTCTTTGTTACGTTACTGATGCCATTAGCAGAGGGGTTAATATACTTTTACCGGCCCACACTGTGAATGTTTTCAATTTGGATATATGTGGTCTTAGTTAATATAGATTGTGTTTGGTCAGAATTGGATTGGATGAAGATCTAAACATATTTCAATTTATACATAAATGGAGGTTGTTCCAAAGGGTTCACTTAGTTTTTCTTGTCTCCAACAGACTATAACAAGTGCAAAATTGAAGGGGGACATTGTGTATTTATTTATGTAGTTTTGTGGAAAAATTTGGACTCTATCTCAGTGAATCATCCGTTATCATTCACCATAAGTTTTTAACTGCTAACACACTGTTCTCCACCTTTGAAATGCTCTGCTTTCAGAGGCTTAGTGGAAAATGAGAACAAAAAATTTTCAAGTTTCAGCTCTTGTTCACACATGTTCAGACTACATGGGCTTGTTTGAGAAATGTATTGACACTTTTCATTTTCATTCTTATGAGGACTTTTTATTTGTCATTCTGTGTTGGTGTGCAGCACATACAACCTCAATAGAGATAACATGTAATATGTTTCTTAAGTTTGACTGTAAATTGTACATAATATAAATTTAATTCCAGGCTTAAATATTGAAAGACTTCTCTTTTTTAGTAAATACTAGTAGGAAGAGTGAGGTGTTTTTGTAAATGATAAAAATGTCTCTGTTGATTTTATTTACTGAAAATAACAAAGTAAATGATGAAGAAAATCTTTGACATTTCATAGGCATTACGTTGAAGAAACTTGCATGCTTTGTAAGTTAGGAACAGCACTTTACAATAGAAACATCAAGGGGATCAGTGTAAAACTTCAGAAATACTAGTAAATACTTTTTTACTAGAGTAGACATTGGGGATTTTACAGCCATATGGATTAATATACTGGACTGTGTTTATTAAAACTAAAATATATATTCTTTTGAAATGTACTTAGGTGTTCTAGGTCTGAACCAAACTCTAAGTTTTTTAAATTGTCAACCTTTTTTATGAAAAATAAGCAACAAAAATGCTGACCTCTGCAGTCTCAAAGAATGCTAATTGGAGAGAATAATTTATTAAAATAAGGAACTGTAGTATTGTGATCCAGATATCATTAAGCAACCCAAGAATAGTGTCAACTGCTCGAGTATTCTCCTGACAGAGGTCTTAAGTGTTTGGTTTCACGCCTGAGAAATACAGTGCATATATCGCCTGACCCTGACTGCACTGATGAATCATGCAGCACTGTAACAAAATGTACCCTGGGACCCATGTTGACAAGGAGACTGAGGCCAACATGGAACACAAGTAACATAACCTTATGCTTAGCATTAACAATTAAATAACAGATGCCAATGGGACTTACTTCTCTGCTTCCTACACAACAGTGAGCACAAGATAAAAAGAGGTAGAGTAATATGAAAGAATAAAACTATGCCCCCAGTCTGTAATGTAGAATTAGGAAAATCACAAAAGTTTTTGTGAGTGTTTCATAAAGTGTTAATAGTTTAACAATGGGATGTAGCACTAAAGTTCTTAAGATTTAGATTTTTAATTTACCAGTATTTTTGGCTGGACCGCAACAGCGTGACCAGCCCTATAATCATGAATGTCTATGACTGATTGACTGAATGACTCAGTGATCATTAGTCATTGGTCAGCCGAAAGCCACGTGACTGAGTTGGAGTGTCCCCATTGGCTTTTGCTCCTTCAAAATGAAACTGGCGCAAACCTTGAGAGATGGTTTCAGTTCAGTTCGTTTCAAGTATGTGTTGCAGTTAATGTAACCCGTACATTGTGAACACAAAGTGCACTAGGTTTGCTTCGCCTTTTGCCATAGCATTGTAGCACTACTGTAAACAGATCACATGCTATTGCACTGGGATGTTCAAAAAAACATAGACGGAAACATGGCCGCTGGTAATGGTCATGGACCAGCTGTGTGCTAGGTTTTGACCTAGCCACTAGTAATTAAACCATAGCCTGTGTACATCAGCAACTGCTGGTTAATAGTGAATTGTAGCTAAAATTGCTTTACCCTTAAAATTACCTTTCATTATGTGCTACATTGTACCTGCTAAAAGAAGGCTTTATAGAAATCTTTCTATGGAGAAAGTAGAACTTCTTTTTTTTTTTAGAATCGCAGGTCTGGTAAAGCAAGCAGCAAGTTCATATGAGTGACCTATGAATAATACGAACACTACCAAACTCCAGGCAGTGTAAAAATCATTGATTGTGTACAATAAACAGTGAGCATCTGAGACTTCCTGCATACCTTTCAGAGACTGAAATGCTTTGACCTATTCTACAGACTGCACTACAGTTACTGTATCTTACCACCGTTTTTATGTAAATTACATTTTGCATTTTGACAGAAAACAAGTCTGGCAACACCTTACACTCTTTCACAACAACAAACTTTCAATAATATTGAAAAAGAAATGTGTGTGTATATATATATATATATATATATATATGATTGGCAAAAACTGTAATGTGTTTTTTTGCACAGTCTGCAGTGAGGATGACTGAATAACTTTTTGTTAAATTCGCTTTCCCCAGTACAAGTTACCAAGATGGTGCAGTCTTATGTCTTAGAAACATTCTTTGTAATGTTATCAAAGCTTTGCCCCTGGCCTTCTTGGTGTACTCAATCATCATCACCTGATTACAAATGAACACAACATTGATAAACAGCTATGGCTCCCAACGACTCATGTTTCAGGATCTGATTAGCTTTGATGTTAATGAGAGCTTTGCCTCTATTGCTAACCCCCAGGGTATGTGGATGAAGCTCTCCATCATCCTCTGCTGGATTCTGACACCCCTGCCCAGATGGTGGTGCAGTCTCAACCCTCTCTATCTTTTTTTTTTTTTTTTCACATGCTAAATACACCGTTAGAGTGTTGCCCTTGGGCATTGACAGTGCATATGGACACCATGAATACCTGCCTGATCTAATTATAACAGAAACACGCACAACTTCATAACAAAGGAGACGAAACATAGTATGTGAACAGCTGGCTTGTCATCCTCAGTTCATCTAAAACTCTGTTAACAGTTGGTTTAATTGATAGATGGATTTCCTTTTCACTGTTGACCAAGAGTTGAAAAGAGTGTGGTAATTACCTGGGTTTATAGATTATGTGTGCAACCACAGCGCTTTTCTTATAATGAGTTAAAACTTTATGCCACTTGATGAATTCTTTTATCCAAAATTGCTGATGGTACAGTTGTTTGATGTTACCTTTTTTAGTTGGAGTCAAGACCACAGAAAACATGGTACATGAGAAACAGCAAGTGAATTGACAACTCCCCATAGGCTTTTGCCAATAACTTTGTATTGCTCCAACCTTGTTCCATCTCTTCCTGCCATATTTTCTCTATGTGCAATACAAACAAGTTTATGGTGGTATAATTTAAAAGTCCATAACAAATAATCCTAAATTTTAGGCAGCATGGTGGACTTATATAAATAAGATAACTTTATCATCTAACACTTTCCAAAACTGCGCTTACAAAGTGCTTTACAAATACCCAAAATCCATTACAGTAAAATACAATAAGAAGTCTTCAATAAATGGAGTATAAAAACAATGGAACTCACAGAAGTGAAGAAAAGATATACTAGATATTCTAGACATGATAAAAATGCCAATCTATACAAATAAGATCAAGTGTTTCATTTCTTATTCAGCAGACATAATATTGGCAGGCAGTCTGTTCATGTTATGACTTCAACGAAAATAAAGACAATACTTTTTTTCTGTTCATGTCTTCTTCCTTTACTATTATGACTGCTGATACTATAGTATCTGCTTTTACTTTTCCCTATATTTCAAGGTCAGAAAACATGTCTCTGTAAGATTGATCATAAATAGCACGACACAAGATCAGTACTTTTTAACTGCAGTCAAATCCCCTACCTATGCCAGTAAAACATGTACAAGCCATCCTTTCCAGGGTTTTTGTATTAAGACTGTCTCAGCGCTAATTCCCAGATACCTAATTCCCAGCCTTACCTTTGTAATATTCCTAATGAGCCCCTAAGCCCTGAGATCCCTCGTTCTGCTGTGTTCCACGTTCCCTTTGATCCTGACGATCCCTTTCCCAGCAACCTCGGGGGGTCCACACATAATGTTACCTGACTGTGTGATGCTAATGCATCGAATATTCATCCACACCCCTCTGTCTGCACTATCTGTCTTCCACAACAGGAAAAAGTCAAACGTAGTTATAGGATGTTTTAGACAGAAAAATTCCATTAACAGGCGGTGATGATTACAACATGACACAAAGCAAAGATTGCAGAGTGATATTCTGCTAGATTCTTGTTTTCTTGATTTTGGTGACAGGTTTCGTCATGAGTGGTCTGTGCTATGTGGTTATATACTGCAAATGCCTGTGATTGCTTTCTAACAGTATTACCTGTGGTTTGACTTTGCCAGACTGACAATGACAAGCATGGGCTGCTCTGCCAAAGTGAAAAACAGCCATAGGTACATCAGTAACCTTAAGGAGCCAAACCTATGAATTCTGCAGAGAAGAGCAGTTGCTACATTTTGGAAAGCCAAAGGAGTTGTAAAATAAAGTAAAAAACTATATTATATTACCAACATTAAAGTTAAAATTGGAATATATATAAAACCTGTCTGCTAACAAAAGCAAATACATCCAGGAAAATACATACAAATTTTGGTTGCCATCTATGCCGGACTGTATGAATCAATTTTAAGGCATCTCACAATGTGCAATAAATGCTTGATGATCTGTAGTCTGATGATGAAAATAGGGAAACAAAATCTAATTAGAGACATGTCATCAACTTGCATCATCCATTTGCACCAACATGTCTTCTACCCTTAATAACAATTTAGGTAATTTGTCCCTAACCTCTGATGTGACCCATGGGAGCATCTCCTGAAATAGCGTCACTGTGGCGGCAGGCGTACCAGACCTTTGTCGCCATGTTTACAATAAGAAACCCGCGGAGTGTACTGGCAGTGCGTACTGGACTTCTGTTGTCACGGTTATAAACCCATGGTTAAGTTTGGGGAATGGTCACAGTTTGGTTAGGTCTAGGCATATAAAAAACTGTCTTAGTAAGCTACTTGCACAGATGACCTATGGGCTTGTTTTTTTTTATTTTCAATTTTTTTACAGCAGGACAGTCTCATCTGTGTTGGTCTGATCTCTGATTAAAACTGTAGCAAAACAAAGAGTCTTTGTAGTCCTTGCACTTCCTGCATTAATAAACCAACAAAGAAAAGGTTTTGAGGCTGGTCGTGGCCAAGGCCCCATGAAATTCAGATTTAAATAGCTTTTAACAGCAGTGTTCTGCTATTTCTGTTAAATGTGAAGAGTCCTAGCAAAGATTGCACTAAAAACTGACTTTTGACTGTCCATACACTTATCTGAACCTAATGCCCTGCGGTTCTCCATTGATAATAATGTTACCACTACAATATAGCCACTCCTCTTTTAGTCTGCAGCTTCCACCATGCACAAATTAGCAAATTAGCAGAGTTGTTGCATGTAGCATATATGTGCAAATTGCTGTGAATGATCTCTGCCAGTTACTAATGTCTGTTGGCCTTATACTCTGTTGGACAAATAACCAGGGCTTCATGATGGGAAATTAGTTTTAAATAATCCTAAAACTTTTTGGACAAGGTTTGATTCTGGCTTGTCTCTACACTCTGTTGTGTTACCAATTCATACTGCATTGAACTTTTCATACAGGAGCACATGATCAGGCAGTATTGCGTTTTTGTGATCTGTCCTGCACACGTGTATCAGAAGCATTACAGTCTGTGTGTTTTTGTTGTGCATTGTGTATTTATGTTTTAGACCCTCTGCTCACACACCTGCCCTCTTGACATTCTCAGTGAGTTTCCTGTCTTGAATCAGCTCATTAGTTTTGGAGCTCTATATATATGTCATTTGTCAGATTGTCTGGGTTGCTTTCTTGCTCTCAGTGCTCTTGCCTCTGAGGTTGCCTTGGCTGTTCTTAGTTACCTATTACCCGCCTGCTTTCCTGTTGCCAACTGTATGCCTAAACAACAAACAAGTAAAAAGCCTTTTAACCTCAGCTGTCCAACCTGCGACTTTGGGGTCCAATGTCTATCCATGATTGTTGCAGTGCAGATTTTCAACCACTGGCACTGCAGCTAACCTGATGCTGTGCAAGGCAGGTACTTTCAGTTAGTCCTGCATTGAATCAGCCTTTCCCAGACAGCTCACCCTTGAACATACTGCCCTTCTTTATAACTCTCCCTCACACTGTCGTTCAATTCAGAGTGGCATTTCTTTTTTTGGGGAACATTTTTTATGCCTTTATTGGACAACGACAATGGAGAGAGATGGCAAATGCAGGGAGAGATAGTAGAGGAATTACATGCAGCAAATGGTGCAGCTGACCAGGAGTCGAACCAGGGACTCAGTGCTCAGGGCATTGTGCCTTTTTGGCTATCAGGACACCCCTGTTCATAGTGACATCTAATATTTAAGAGCATTGAGAGAAAAAAATAAATAGGCCTAACATCATTGGAGTAAATTGCAGTAAATCACATTTGACATCCACAGCTGATCATCAACGAATCATGGGAGTTCAAAGCTTTTCCCAGTTGCATATCTGAGGCTGATTAACGTAAAAATTGAAATACATAGTCCATCCCTGTATTTCTCATCTAAATTACATACTTACATTTACAGCCAAGTTCTGTTCTGCGTATGGAAGAGACGTGCTGCTGGTCATATATACTAAATCATATTAAGTGTTCAGTGAAGCAGGCTTAGGATTCATCTCTTGATATGTTGAATTGGGCTGTTCAATCCTTGGATGATGGGTTGGGAGTTGCATTTGTACAGGATCACATTTTGTATGGGGTAATGCTTGGGTAGAGGGCTGTCTTGTGGGAGTAGAAAGGTTTTTTTTTTTTTTCCTCTCTTCCTTTGCCAGGATCCACTAACCGTCTGGATTTCTTAATTTCTTCATTGAATGTATGTACATATAGGATCTGAAATGTTATTAATGAACATACAGACACATTTTTGATATATTGTAGTATACCATTGGAAATGCTGTGTCTAAGCGGCCTAAAGCGGGGAAAGGAAGACATTGAAAAAAAAGTTGCTGAAGCAACAATACAAAAAACGTCAGTTCACCTTAGAGCAACGTTCTTTCCCTTTTAATTTAAACATTTTTTTTTTTTTTTTTACAAATTTTCTATCAAATCATCACTGTACACAATTCAGTTAGTTCAACCACATGGGTCTGTATTACAGTATTAATAATAGGTAATTTACTGTTTTAAATATATCATTGTTCAATCATCAACGCTGCAAGACTAGCTTTTCTTAGCATGAAGTGTCTATATTGGGAAAGTTTTGTGATTTTATATTATATGTTTTGTTTTTCCTCCATTGATTGCAGAACCACTTGCCTTAAATGAATTTAAATTTCCCTCATTGTTCAACTTTCTTGTTTTAATTGCATGATTAATTCAAGTGCATTCATTTTTTCAAACAAATCTCCACCTTCACTTGTCCGTGGTGGTTTGGTTGATTTTCAATAACAGCGAGAAGTATGTGTGCATGCATGCAAGCATAAACTTAGCCCCTTGTGGCACTTTTTACATTAACCTCCATACAAATGATTAAAATACAGACAGAGGTGGCCCTTGAGCATGACATTGCTCCTTTCTTTTTCCACCTTGTAAGCCACAGAGATGGTTAAAGACAGTTGAATGGAGCTGGGAAAAGAGGTTCAGCTGAAGGAAAGTGTTTAGTCTGCACTGAGCTCAGCTATAGCAAGAACTCACTCTTTTCTCTCTTGTGCAGTGCGAGGCTATCTACCCTCCCAGGCCTCCCTCCTCTACCCTTCTCCCTCATCACTAACGAACACTCTCTGCCAGGCCTTACCTCAGGCGGCCCCCTCTAATTATTCCCCAATGCCACAAACTGGTGAGATGGGTGTCCGTTACACACTGTGTGCCGAGCTTAGAAAAACAACAACTGTGGGGCCATTATTTGTCAATCAAACCCAGGGCCAAAACAAAATGCTGTCTGGTACATCCTGAGTCCTAGTTATCATCATTGAAAACTGTCAGGCCAAAGCATTTTTATTGATTTCCATACTTATTTATTTATTTTTATTATCCTGGCATTTTCCCTGATCTCTGTGCAGCTTTGCTACTGAGCCTTTTCTACAAACACCTTGCCTGCCTTTGAACATTAGAGAGTGCCAAAGTTGTTTTATTTTTTTCAGTATCGCACTGCAACCAGTTCATACAGAAAGTAAAACAATGAACTGCTCTTTCTTGTATCTTTATTCCTCAATGCAATGAGATGTGTTACCGGCACAGTAAAAAGTAGAGTAAAAACATGGAAGCTTATAAACATTTCTTCACAAATTAGTCTCAAATTAGAAGCTATAGATTAATCAGTGGATTTTAGAAAATAAATCAGTGACATGGTGGAAGAAGTACACTAAACTTTTCTAACCAAAAGAAGAAAAAAAAATCAATTTGCAAAATAAGCTTTGGCTTCAAACTTTCTGTGGGAAGGTTTGTTGCTTGTTACTCCTCTGTTGTTCTGGGCTGAAGTGTCTCAGTAATGGATACAGCAGGTCGTGGCTCAAGTTGGACGAGTTGGGTCGTTGATTCTAATGGGGATGGAGCTATCTTTTCTAAGGTTGTGTGGTCTTTCAGGCTGCTGTCGCTGATCAAACAGACTTTTGTCGTCATTTGCAAAGGTGGCAGATGCGCGGGTGATACATGCACAGCAGGGGAGGTCATCACTTTGGCTGCAGGCAGAGCCTGTTAAAAGTTTCAGTAATGTGCTGCTTATGCACAAACACAGCTGAGGACGTTCTCCTTCGGTGGTTGTCAAAACCTTCTCCTAAGAGAGAAATCTGGAGAAGCAGATGCAGTTTTCTCAAGATTCAGTATCACTTGTTCTAAAATTAAATAACCTGCTTCCAACCCTATTTTAATATTACAAAGGCACCTATACCAATACACAAGAAAATGTCTTGAATTAGGTTAAACTTAAATATAACTAAGCTTTGGAAGAAAAGAATTTTAAGAAGCAGAAAATGCAATTTATATTTTGAAAAACAAGCACATCCAGAGTGTGTTTGCAACCAGAAATTAGTGCAAATGTAAGGAATACTTTAAGGATACTTTTGTCAGGAAACAATATATAATATTGTATAAATATCCATAGTATTGAAATCTTGCCAAAAAATAGTTTTATTCTGTTAATAGTAAAGGAGTAAAGATGCACGGGTGATAAACATGTGTTTTGCATATCCTGTAAATGAGACTGAAATGTATTGGAGATAGTGTTAGTAGGCCACAGATTTATTGATCGGATTTTAGTGGACTTCTGAAACTAGACTGAGCTCCTTAGTATGCACTAAAACTGTGTAAACACAATTTGGACTTTTCAGCTTCCTGTTATGTGTTCATTCTGACAGTACAATATGATATCTGGTCCAATTCTGTGTGATGCAACCCCATTACATGATGAAACTTTAAATCACTGTCACAAATTCCCACAAAGTCACAAAAAGCATGAAGATCAAAAAGCTTGAACATATTTAATACATGCTCATATTGAAGCATTTAACGATAAGTAATTAACTATTTTAAACTGTTGTATGAGGAAATAAATGGCAAATTAAATGCTATATAGGCACATGTACAGCGTTGAAAGGGTACAGAGGTACACATCTCTGAGCATAGTGTAGTGTAATGTTATTAGCAAAATGCATTGTAACTCTCATTACTGTAACAAAGTTGTTTTTGTTGTACGTTTTGGAGATTTTTAAGTTTAAGTATTTTAAGTATTTAAAGTGTTTTACTTTGCTACAACGTCACGAGTAAAAACAAAAGTCACATGATGAAGTTATGATTAACCATGTGAGAATGCAACAAATGAAAAGTGCCAAATTTGATTTGATGCACCGCCCAGTAACCCTGGCAAGTGCCCCAAATTAAACACACCTGCCATGTTGTGTGACCAACAGGTGCATGCTAGGTCTGGCTATATGTTAAAAATGACAGCGGATCATTCAGCTGTTACTTGTACGTTTGCTTCCACTGTCAGTGAGGTGTGCACCACCTTTCTGCTGCTTTTGATAATTCCTGTTATAACTGCAGAGCTCATTCACCTCAGTGATTGAAAACTTGGAAGGGCGCAGTGAGACAGAGGCTGAGTAGACTGGTTATACTTGGCATTAAGAATGAACTAGCAGTTTATGTTGTTTGAACATCTCCATTTTCAGCTGCTTTATTCTCCTGTTAATTCTATAAGAAGTGGCAGCTATTTGATTTATGTAGCTTAGTACTGCTGCATTAAATCTATGGACACTTGCTGTGGTGTTGTAATTGTCAGTTGTATGCAGAGGCTGCTAAGTGCCTTGCTGGAATTCACTGGTTGCTTTCGGTGCAGTTCTCACTTGGGAACGGCATGTATTCCATTCATATCAGTTTAGACTCACTGATAGCCAGCAGCTAGGCTACAATCTACGTTTATCAGCCACTTGTAAATTACTTTGAATTGCATTAGATTTGTTTGAAAGGTGCTATATAAATAAAGTTTGATTGGTTGATCAACTTAAATGATCACTTTGAGCACAGAGGGGGCAGAAACTCTGTAATTAGTTGATACCGCTCTGTGATCTCTAGATTTTCTATGAGAGCCAGTCAGTTAGTCATCCTGAGTCACAACAGTCTAGTAAACTGCAGTGGGTTCGTATAGACAGTAATTGTTGTCATCCACAGAGGACTGGAAGATCATTCTGTTACAGGTAGAGGACAGTAGCACAGCAATGTCAGTATTTCCACTCTGATTTGATATAGCCAGAGATCCAGTTATATCTTTAAGTTAAACTTTACAGAAGCTCAAGCAAACATGTTCATACTGATTTATGCAAACAAAAGGAATTAAATACAAACATTTTTGTAGTCAGACCTTTTGTTTAGTACACCTTACTTGATGCTCTGATGCTGATTCGTGACAACATGATAATTATATTCTGTGATGTATTTGAATATTACATACATAGTACAGTATAATTAAGAAACACATGTAGTTAATTTTTAAAGAAGGTGTGCTAACCGTACAATGTCCTGATAACTGCATGACCCTTGTTTTGTCAGAATGATAAGCATGTCATTCTGTGAAACCAGGGTGAGGCAAGATCTAACTTGGGAAATGCATAGCTTGGTGAATTTTTGTTTTTGGAAATATACCAGGAAAATTTCAGACTTGCTTATCAGGTAAAATTTCATAGTTGAAAAGAAGCTCAAAGACAGTTCAACAAAGAAGAAAGACACCAGGTCAACAATGGTACCCCAACCTTCATCTAAAAGACTAAAATTGCTAACAGATGTTTAATAGCGAACACGCAGCACATTTCACACAATCAAAGGGGTCCTGAGACTGTACTGCTTTTACAACAGAAACATCAAAGAACCGCTCAGCAGCTGATGTGGCAGAACGCAAGGGGAAGGTGTGGAATACATTACATCAGTATTCAGAGATGCTGCTCGTGAAGGCAGCTTTCTGCTAATAGAGGGAGTTTCTATACTGTACACGTTGCTCTGTAAAAACAACTGATACCTTGTTTGACACCACTGATTACATTCCAGCTGTTTAAATTTTATAGAGCTAGTGTGGCCTGGCATTAAGGTTTGGTTATTCACAAATTAAAGTTGTCATAATGTCGGGAATGAGGCAAATATATTTGTGTAGTGTTTTAACTGCGTTTTGAATTACAAGGTTTAAGTGTAAGAGGTTCGCATCCTGATTAGACGATGTCCATATAAAGGTGTGAGCATTTTTTGCCCTAAATTCCTGGTGACTCTTCCTAAAACAATCTACATTTCAGCGTAGACATTTAATTTCTGAATTAAAGGACGGTTACATCCAAGCTTACTATATTCTGTTTCGAATATGTAATTCAATAGTGAAGGGTGGTATAGTTCAGTTGCTCAGAGACAGTGCTCCAGCCAGAAGGGCATTTGCCCTTCTGAAGTGTTCTCTCGAGGAAGATACATGATCTGTACCAGCTCCACCTATAAACCTGACCTTGGGTTCTGACCTCTCTTTGCAGGGGCAAGTTGATAAACTATCACATTGTTTTTATTGCAGAAAGGTTTCTTGAATGTTTTGAAGGTGTTATAACCTCATAAAAGCTGTAATCATCCAAATGAATGCATGAAAGAGGTCACAGATGAAGTGAAGTCTAGGGCTCAGATATTATAATGTTTTATTTTTATTCTTCTCATGTAATAATGTTGTCAAATCCATAAAAAAAAAATTGAAAGCTCAATATTTCCTAGCTATCGAGCATACTGTATATGTGTTCTTGAGTATTTTAAGAAAAAATTCAAATGTGATGTGGACCTTGATAGCAGGATCCTCCCAGCAAGTAAACCTGAAAGACATTTTCAGGAGTCTTCTGCCCTCACAGTGCATGTAATTGCACAACTACGTGCAAGCAAAACACACTTCCACTAAAGGTTAAAGACAGCAGATTGGCTATGTAGTGTTTACTGGAAGCAACTGTGAAATTGTTAAACCATGTTGGACAACAGCTTGAATGGCAGTGATTAATGAGATTCCCTAAACAACAGTTAGACCGAAGGTAATACACAAACAGATACACGAAAGCAAGGGTGTAGGTTTGTTGGCATGATATATAGAAAGTAGAAAACTTGTGGCACCGACAATTTGCTACTTTATTAGATGTAATCCATTTTTTTTTCACGCAACCATTAATAGACTTTCCTTTTAAAAAAAAAACAAACAAAAAAACACATTCCATAGGTTCTTTGTACAAGCATCTTATTATATGATCCATAGTTACGTTTTATTGTAAGGTGACCTCTGGTGGCGATAGTAATTATGACAGACGTGATGACGTAGATGATATCCAGACACTCCTACCATTGGGTTGCCGTAGTAGACAGAAGGGCTGCAACGTTAGGAAGTGTCGAGATAGAATCCACATCCTCATGTCATGCTGTAGCCGTCCCTTCAACCTTTGCTCTTAAAGTCCCTGTTGATATGCTCCTACGAATCGTATTGTTTCCATAACGATTACTTCTGGTAGGCCTGCCTCTGGTGTGCACCTATGGCTAGTATCTGAGGGTAGGGACAAACAACCTCGTGGTCATTTAGGTTGGAAGACTAGTTGACCATTAAGTAAAGCTGCTCTACAGCTTTGTTCGATGTTAATTTCGAGTTTACTTTATCACAGTGCAGCATATTATCTCCCTTATAATAGTTAAGAAAATAAAATAAACCTGGTGGTGATGTTCCCATAGGTACTCTGTGGGAAAAAGACACACATTGGACCTAAAATGCAAATCAAATATTAAAAAATCATTTCATTTATTCATTTTGTGTCAGTAATTTTTTTTTTTTTTTTTACAGTTTCAGAAATTGGTTTAAAAAGCAGAAGAAACGTTTTTTTGAAAGTGACAGCATAGCCTGAGGGGGGACAGCTGCACTTGCCCAGTTGGATGTGAAGCTATCATGTCATCATCCTTTTGTTTAAAAAAAAAATGGGGACACATTGTCCAGTGTGGCTGATGTCCATGCAGGTGAGTGTCAGTGTTTATGGCAGTTAAGTGAGAATTAGTGTTTACACAGATGGTCCTATTAGTTTGGAACAGAAGGAGTAGGGTAGCATGGCAGTTACTGAGAAACATTAAGGGTAAATGGTGAATTAATGGTGCACAGTTTGTGATTTGATTCTTTTGAAACAACAATAAAACAGTGGTAAATGTGAAACAGGCCTGTACAGTTCAGATAGTCCACTGATCATGTTGTATGCATAAATGTAGTGCCTTGTTTTGATGTTAATAAAACTATTTTTTTTCTATTTTCATTATCACTGAATTATATTTAGATTAAAACCCATTCCATAACCTTAAAGAAGACCCTAAATTTTAGATTACTATAGAATCCACAGTAATAATCCAAACTTAAACCTTAACCAATAGCATGATACTTACATTCTGTCTACACAACTTATGTGAGCACCACATTATCAGAGCAGCAGCACCAACTTCAGAGCCTCATTTGTGTTGACACAGGGTGCGTTCAGGCACAGTATGGAGTACAAGTTACCCGAGTTTGGGTCCAACATACTATAACTGTAGTTATGAAAGTAAATTGGAAGAGGGAATGTAAAGATATACTTTGGGTTGCATTTATATGCATATAGTGTGATTGACATTCAAGCCATTACATGTCCTGCGTAGCCAGCTGAATTAATTGAAATAGAAGCACATCTGCTTCATCAGACATGCATGAATAGGACAATGAAAAACATGACTGAAATGCCTCCTGTGTAGACACACAATTAGGCATAACCCTGAACGCAACCTCAATCATAAAACAAATCTTAAAGCTAAACTCTAGCCCAGAAATAACCCAGAATTAACTAGACCAAAGTGATGACTCTTCCAATCCAATCCAACCAAACCCAACCCAATCCATTCCTTGTTTGTCTGTTTATCAGTCGGTTTGTTCCTGTATGCTTTTTGCGCACCGCAGGTAAATAACTGTCGGCCTATTACCTTTTCTACCAAGCAGATTACTCATATAGCACAAGCACAGCAAAGCATGAGCCTAATTATCCTCCACTGCACCAAACTGCAGTTGTCTTTGGCTGTAAACAGTGCAATCAGGGAGGCAGCCATGTGGAATGCATCAGAGGTTCCTCACTCACAGACTCCCAGGTGAGTTTGTATCTGTCTGTAATGGACATAAATGAAGAGAGGGGTAGGCAGAAAATGGAGCCTAGCAGAGGGGGGTGGGGACTTGCAAATAGCATAATAGAAAATATGATTGAAATGTTTGCTGCCCAACCTTTAAAAATTGCTTTAAAATCAATCCCACCTCTTAAGGGAACAAGCACAATTTGGAAAACACGTGTTTCTTGATTTATCCAGTCTTTAGATGAGAAGATCCATATCAATTTCAACTCTGATCGTCCAGTACAGAGAGGTCGGCAACGTGTGCCTGGCTTAGTGCAATTTGAACTGGAAGGAAGGAGAAACTGCTAGCCTAGTTCCAAAATAAAAAATGCTTTCCAAAAACGTGCAACATTGTGCAAACCTGGCAACCCCAACAGGACGTTTTACTGCACTAAATTAGGCCTACTTCCTAATGTCTGTCCAATAACCACCACAACGTACTAATAACAATATACTGCTTCAGTTTAATTCCATTAACAATATCTGTAGACTTACATAAAAAAAGGCTTTAGTGCTTTTAAAGTTTGCTTTTTGTGATGAAATTTTTGTGATGAAATTTTAGTTTTTCAGTATCATAGATGGATCTTTTTTTTTTTTAAATATGTATTTGCTCAGTGCTTGTTCAGACCACTGTTAATACTAAATGAGCTGGAATAGCATACTGTTGTACCAATAACAGTCTTTTTCTGTAGGTTTTCAAACTCGAGACTGTGTCTCTCACCTGTCAATTGAACAAAACACACAACTTTAAATTTACTGTGGATTCATCTTGCTTTCCTTTCCTTCCCAGCCAGCTGTGAAAGTGACTGAGGTTAAGCTCTGACAGCAGTGTTTTCAGCTTAGGTTTTCATGATATTGAAATGGTTTCCTTGTAGCTGATGCAGCATAGTGAGTGTGGCACTCAGTGAAAAAATATAAAACAAAACAAAAAAAAAACAACAAATAGGTTTCAAAGGTGCAGTTACATTTCAAAAGAATCTTGTCTTGGTTGTTGCTGTAAGTATCAATTATAATGATTTTGCTGTAAGTGTTTCTTATAATGAAGTTGCTCCTTTTCTGAGTAAAACTTAACTGAACACCATCTGCTTTCCAAATGCCTTGAACGTCACACGGGACCTCACAGTTATTCCTGCAAAGTGTACAGTTATATCATGTTAGTATATTTGAGCAGCACACTGTATTGAGTTGTGTAATGTCTGTAGCTTTGAGTCAAATAGTGATTACTTACCATGTGCAAGCAATGATTTATCTACTCAATCTCTTTAGGAAATAGAAAACATTTTTTAACAGCTCAGTCGCAGACTTTGTGTATTTTGATTTCTACAAATCAGGGGATCTCAGTTGAGACCATAACGAAATCATCATTAAAGCTGCTTAACACAAAGTGTCAATGGTCGAGCCTAACAGCCTGCAATATAACAATTCCACAAACGTTACTGACTTCCTCCTTCTCATGTTGAAGGGGCATAATCCAGACTGAAGAATGATTACTGTAACTCAAACTTTGGGGGAAAGAGTTTATTGAAAATATCCTGCAAGAATTAAAAATCTGATTACATGGGTCTGAGAAAACACTTGGATCTAGCAAAGAATGCTGCACTGCCATGTCCAGTGAATAGTCAGTTTTTCACACTGAACCAACAGGCTACCTAACAAATGCAGTTTTGTGTAAGTGCAATTCGGGACAGTAAATACAACTTACAAATCTTGATTAATATCACAGGCCTGCCTCACACAGTAAGTTCAAACTAGGAAGCCTTTCAAGTTTTCCCATCTTCAGTAATAACGCAGGAGATCGATGACTCAACCATGAGTGTCCTCAGGAGGAGAAAGACTTTTTAAGATGTAATCACACAAAGATCAAAGTACTTCACATAAGAATATACTGTTGATGTATCATTGCGGTGGAAATAAGATATAATTCAGATGGATAAATTATATACAATATGATATAACTGCAACCATTAACAGAACATTAGCAAATAAATCTGCCACATTTTTGCTGACATGCTCAACATTTAAAATAAGCTTCACTGCACTTATTGTTGATTTTATGCTATTCTCTGGACTTCTTTCGGCTCCATAACCTTATGTGACCACAAACAAAGGCAGCACTTTGTTCATTGTGATGTATAACAAATATTATTTCAACCAAGTTTAAATTCTCTCCGAGCTGATTATAATAAGACAATTAAATGCACAGAAATAATTTCACTACATAAAAAGCATAAAAGTTTTAAAAAAAAGTACCAAAATACTCACACCATATATGTTGAACTCTTATGTGCACTTATGAGGAGTAAAGGATTTGTTATCAGAGGTCTGCACTTCAGGAGATTGAGAACTTTATAAACTAAAGAGCACTTAAAAATAGAAGCACCAGTATATGAGTCACTTCAATGAATAAACTAAATTTAAGAAAATTTGATGTTGTAATTATAATCTGTCATTTTATTTTAAGGATAGAATGTAAAACAAATCAGATGTTCAAAAAATCTTCCTACCTTTGCAATTGTACTGTAGCAGCCTGTTCTGTCGTTGACTAAAATTTGTTAGGATGTATAGCCTGCAGTGAAAACACAACTCCATCCACTTCCAACCTGAACCAATAGTTTTCTATCAAACCAATTGATCCTAACTTAATTCTTCTAAATAGCTTCATTAATTGCTCCACTAAGGCTCCTGACTGTACATCTCTTTTGCCTTGATGCACAACTCTCAATATAGTCTTACAGGGCACTCAAACAACTGAAAAATCACCCATATACAAGTTATTTTCAGCCTACTAGGTTTCATATAGTTAAGATACCGTGATCAAAAAAAGGGTTGTGTTTTTTTTTTTTCATTCGTGATGTAATTTAATTGACCAACTAATTTATGCTTCTTGATCCCCCAGATCATCTCACTAATGTTCCTATCTATCAAGCTGATGTGCAGTACTTTATTTTATTGAAATACTTTATACCAAATGTAAAGAACAGGAGAAGACTGGTTATGGTGGGATTAAAAGCAGAAAGAGACAACAGCAGGATGTGGAAAACTTCGAATGACTGACAGCTCAAATGTAGTGCCTTGATTGACATTGAGATTGATTGCTCTTTGGATCAAGAAATTGTAGCCCAGAGATGAGTGAGCAAAACTGTTAATATTTAAGTTCTAAATGGTAGAGGGTGGAATATGTGAATTGTTAGGTTTAACTAAAATAAAACTGCATATTAAGACTTTTGCTTTTGACCTCTAGTTTTCATCAGTATGATATGGTGCATTGATCAGATATACATGTTGTGACAGCAGGTGAAGACTCCACTTGTCAGTGTTGGACTCGCCTTAGGAAAAAGTTACAGTAGATTTAGACGCCAGCATGCACTTTACTTTAACAATTTTTAGTAATTAGGCTCAATGTTAGTGTTTCTGTGGGTGCAGTAGTCAGAGAGAGTCAGATAGACCAACTTGTGTTAGACTGTTCAGATGTTTGAAGTGGTGACCAGAGAGGCCTTCAGGTGCAATGACAAAGAGAACTTCCTCCGGCTGCCTGTTACTCTCCTTTCTTCAAAGTCCAGCTAATCCTCCAGAACTGTAACTACAAGTTCAACATTGCATTTCTGTCTGCGTGAAGAGACACATACTTTAGTCTGTGATGATTGTCTTTAAATGAAAAATTGTGAGCATAGATGAATCTCTTTCTTTTCCTGCCGCATATGAGCAAGAAACAAGAGGCTTCAGATTTCAAGGGTGCCAAGTACTTATTGATTGGCAGCATTAAAGCAGAGTCAAAACAGAGATTTGATAAAAGTTTAATCAAAAGATTTTATAAGCTATTTATGAAGACACACAATCTTTCTAAGAAATTCTGAAAAATGGCAGGATTTTATGAGGCTTTAGAAAGACAAGGTCATAAGTTTTTATTTATTCATGGAGAATATTTATCTTTGTCAGCAAATTTCTGCATTTATTAGATTTATTGTTAAATTTCAGAGATGATTGGGAGGAATTCGGAATCCCAGGACAGAGGTGTTTTGTGTCTGTAGGAAATAAACAATAAGCTGACATATCCCTCCAGAATAAGTACTGTTACGCATGGCAGAGTATGAATACGCTCTAATGAAAGGTTAAGGTGGTGTAGAGGGGGAGAACATGGCTATGAAAAAACTTGTGTCTCTGGAGCCACTCTGACCGACATACTACAAGCCAACAACATTCAAACATGATAAAACACAACTACTCTGTGATGTCAGGGCCAACGCCAGTGCTTTTTCCGACTGTTATTTTTGTGCCATTGCAATCTATTGAATTATTAATAGTAAGCAGTGGCATTTTTTATTCAATGTCCATGCTTCCTCTAGACTTCACTCAGCACTCAGGTAGTAACCGGCTAAAAGAGACTCTTGGCTTTTCTTTCTTCATTTTCTTGTCATGTCTTTCCAACCCTTCCAGCGTCCTTTTGCTATCTGATATTTCTCTCTCAAACTCCCCAGCCACATCTCAACCATACACACCTTCTGTCTTCACAGTTGTCAATCCCTAATAGGCTGACGGGTTTGTGGCAGAAGATGCTGGTTGATTTATTGGGTGCTCTAGGTTCTAGCGGTGCATGTCTGACTTGCATCTTCTTAGGGAGGCATTTAGCTCTTTGTCTCTCACAGATGTCCTCTGTAGCACATGTGCTAACCAAGTAAGGAATACATTATTTTTTATTGTGAACAGTATGGAATGCTACAAGCACTAAAGTTATACACGTTAGACATCAATTATAAAAACTCAATATTTTTGTTTGAAACATTTCAAGAAAGTGAATGTTTTCTACAGATAATAGATAGTTAGAACGCTTTCATAGAAAGGAAGCAATTCAAGCCTAGGTATGTGCTGACAACTGAAGACCCTGTCTTTTCTCATTCAAAAACCCACCGGTTGGAACCAGTATTCCAAGTCAGCGGCATCTTTTTCGACAGAAACCTGACATTGCGAGTAGCTTAAGTGCTGCTCTGCGTTTTCTGGTTTTCATGCACAATGACTCCTTGGGGCCCCAGCACTAAAAGCCATTAGCGCTCCCAGTGGCGTAAAACTTGCATGAATCTATAAATCTTTAAAGCCAGTGGATTGAATTTGTACTCCTGATAAAGGATAGGTTTTGGATGAACGGTGCCACAGCTGAATCAATTTTCCAACAGTACAGGCTCTGATGTTTATTAAAGCAGTAAGAGAACATGAAAACTTGATTCTCTAAGGACTTGTTATTCAAACACTGCAAAAGCCTCTTCAATGGATGGATCTTTAGCAGAGAAAGGAATCTATCCATTGAATCTTCTAAAATATTTAGATGTCACATTTTGATTTGCATGGGATAAGGACAAGATTTTTTTTTTTTTTTTTTTTTTTTTTTTTTTTTTTTTACAGCTGTTATGGTTAGAAACATGGAAAAAAGAAAAGAGAGCCAACGAACAAGTTCAACAGAATACAACCACTCATACTCATGTCTATTTCACTTTACAAGGCTGTTGCACATACTGGCCTTAGCACATATATTTCACCAAGATGTTCATCCTCTACTAACAGCTCTCAGAAAAAATAAGCCCATGCATGCGGTATGATTTTCCACTTTTTCTCTATTATGCCCATATACTGCACTTTTAAGGTTACCTCTTCTGTCAAAGAGGGGCTGCGAGAGAGACAGCACAGTGTTTATGCCAAACTGTGAAGGACAGTAGGAGGGGCAGACAAACAGGGAGGTGGGAATCCAATCGCCCAGCACAAGGGCGAATTATCTGACCAAGGTGCTGAGAGTGGGGTGTCTTCAGCCACTAATTGATAAGAGCCTTCTATCTTTAGTAAGCAGCAGTGTTTGGCTCAGGACATCAAAACCTTGGCTGTGGCTGAAAGGCTTGTTGTGTCCCTCTCCCTCCTCATCCCAGGCTATCAAGGGAGGGTAAAAGTCAGGATGTCACCTTGCCAGGGGGTCACTTCTCCACTTTCCTGCCTGAAATGCTGGAGTTGTTTTCACTAATGTGAATTTGAGCCTTCTGCTACTTCGTGTTATTTTCATACTAAAAATGGATGATAGCACCTTGCACCTACAGCACATCTGTTAGTGTGCTTTCACTGTTATTTAATCTCAGAGAAAAGCAAAAAAAAAAAAAAAAAAGATAATAAACATGACATTGTGTGTCCATTGTCCACAGTTAGTAAGGGATGCATAAGCCAAATACACTGTGCCAAAACCTGTAAAAGAATGATGCTGTTGAATAAATGCTCTAAGTCAAATTTATGATTCACGTTGTTCTTGAAAAGAATCTGAATTTTGTAAAGCGATATAAGACATAATTTCAACATCTACATAAACTCTCAGCACATATATTTTTGTCACACTGTTCAGATCAACATCTCTAGGACAGACAGGATCTTCATAGGTGTAGACAACAAATATGCAAATACAAATACACAGAAAGCACAAACATGACACCACAGTGGCATGAGGCCAAAAACAATACTCCTTCATATAAAATCTCTCTATCTGCCAGTGTGTTGGAGGCTCAACTGATGTAAATGAGTAGCTGCTGAAGATAAACAAACATTTAGACAGATATTAGCACTCACTGAAACTCTACTTAATGACATAAAGTGTTCATAGATCTGTCTTCCCCAAAACCAAATTAAAAAGTATGACACAAAACTCTAAATCTACTTTCTTTCTTTTTTTTTTTTTCTTTTTACAATGCCTTTAATTTATCTGTCCAAAATCAATTTAAAATTTTATATGGTCATAACATTTTTTTCTGTGGTGCCACCATGAGGTCAGAATTGTGGCTTGTTGACAAGAAATATATAAATACACATAAACAAATAAATATATAAATCAAATTGGCAGGTTGCCATGAATTTCACTGAGCATCCTCGAGCTCTCCAGAGAACGGACCTTTTCTATTTTGGTTCTTCAATGAACCACTCAAGAAGGCTCAAAGAAAAGCAGAATGGTCCTCGCACTGTCACACTGTGGGGAGTAATGTCATCTTTACAGGCAGCTGGTGGGGGTAACGCATAGAAACACACAAAATGTCATTCATTGCAAACCTGTCATGTCTCCTTTCAGCCCAGTCTGTTTCATCATCATTTTGGCTGACAATTAACTAACCTAGAAAATTTTACTTGAACCATTATTATAACTCTGGAAAAACATAGACATCTTGTTGAAATGCGTTTCTTTTATTACAAATTCTGTTTTTTGAGCAGGTTTTTAACCACATGAAAAAAGAAAAACAAAAAAAAACTGGTCTTAGGGATTATCTTTGTCCCCAACTACTGTTCATCTATAGAAATATTTGCACATCAAAGGGTGTTATATTTATATTAGTTTGTATGTGTGAGTGTACACTACTACTAGTCTAGCACAGAAAGGAAGAAATTGGTCCAACATAACCTCATAGTCACAGTCAATTCATGGACCAAATTGGTCAGTTTATAAGACTGTTAGCTCCTGACACATCCAACCAGCCCACACACTCACCAGACCACCACAGTTCCTGCTTGTTCGACTGATTTACCATTTCTTTTATGGAAATTGTAGTAAGGGCTGTGGCCATGACTGTTAAAACCATTTAATCAAATTTTGTTTGCTTCTATAATCCATATTGTAAGAAAGCTTTCAAATAGCACACTTTGACAGTATTCCAGTGTAATTTTTCTTATACTCTATATGTAACATGTTTACATTTGATTCATTGAAATTCTAAAATGGGACACGTTTTTATAAAAATATCAAAGGGAAATACTTTTATTTATTTTAAGTTTTTTTTTCTCCTTATACTTGAAACCTGGTGTTTTTTTATCTCTCGGGCGGTGCATGCCATACCATTCTCTTTAATTATTGATATTAGCTGCATACATGTCGTGTGTTAAAAAATTCATACATTTCTAAGTTTAAACTGTTCCCAGTGTTTAATTCACCCAGTGCTTCATCCATGACAAAAGGAAAAATACAAGCTACAATTTGGTGCCAACTGCTGCAAAGACAAGCTCATTTCTCTGAGGTCGTGGCATTGATTAGCCACAGATGCCCTGGAGCCCAAAGTGAGGCAGGTTGCAAGCTGACCTGAATTAGACTGTAAAGACGACATCTGAGCCAGTTCAATTAGCAAATTCTAATCCACACTGATTACTCTAAAGCCAAATCACTACTGATGGCTAACTCCCCTCTTGAGTGACAGTCAAGATTCCCAGATCGCTCTTTCAAATGCTTTGATAGGTTAAGTTAAAGGAAACTTCATCTACAATTGAATTTTTTTTTTCTAAACGGTATACAGTAAGTACAGTGAATCTACACAAAATGTCAAATGACTGTTAAAAAAATGCTACAATATATTTTGATATTTATCACACAAGCCCAAATGGCAGGATGTTACAAGTGTTAGAAAGGCAGAGAGAAGGGAGGATGTATGTTAATGATGCATTACCAACAAGCTGTTTAATGTCACACGTCTGCATAAAGCTGAAGCTATAATGGTGAAATATGTAAGTAACAAGGATAGCATCACTGCTGATTCACAATTAGTTTGGAAAACTGTTGCTGGGCTCCGTAAAATGCTAACAATGGAGCCATCTCATCCTGCACTAAATCTTGTTTACCTAGCCCAGTTATTTTCATATTGAGTCCTGGCTGAAATGTGCACTGAATATAGATTCCCCCTTTCTTCCTCTCATGGAATAAATTACTTAAAATTTTTATGGTGAAAAATCCAACCAGATACACAGGTTGCTGCTGCAGTAGTCATTACCTTTTGTCAAAATTACACACAAGGCTGGCTTTAGGTAGCTGGCTAACGATTGATTAATTACACATCAAAGGTGCCAAGTGGAGAGCAATATTCCTCCTCGGTGCCGAAATAATTCATAACTATTTAGAACTGAAGGTTCAAGCCAAGATAATAAAAAAATAAAATAAAATAAAGTAATTAAAAAGCAAATGAGTGAACTGTCATTGATGACATTTCCAGGAATGTTGGCAAGACAACCACACCGTTTTTTTTTTTGTTGTTTTTTTTTAATTGCTTCCATGGGGATGAACAAACATTTTCAATTATAGGTACCTTGTAGAGTTTTTGACCACTATGGAGCACTATAGAGCAGCTGTTTGTCTGAGGGGGTCTAATGTTTGTTTGTTTGTTTGCATAAAGATGCACGGGTTAACACAGCATTCCACTAATTGAACTAAGTCACAACACAATAGAAGTTTCTTGGGGACACTAAAAACATCAACATGCCCGTAATTAGAAAATGGCTAATGCTAGGAATATAGTCAATCTGGAGTAATACTGGAAATATTGCATTACTAGAATTGTAAAAGTAAAATAAAGTTCTGAACATCTCTGACAATTTATCAGCTTGTAGTGTGCACCAGAAATGTTTATGTTGTTGTGTTACAAATGTAAAATCTTTGCGTGTTTTCTAGCTTTAAGTAGTGAGCCGATGAATGAAACTTTTTTTATTATTATGTGATATACTGTGGAGTTGGGTTTAGGATCCACCTTGGCATTCATCTTTAGAATAATTTCTTTCAGCTACAGGGCAGTTTTATTGTTTGAAATTATGAAATTGTGACCAGGAACAGATGTTTACCCCAAATATCTCTGTTTTTTATATTGAATCTTAAGCAATGTTTGTTTGTTTGTTTGTTTGTTTGTTTGATGTTAAAACAATAGTCTTGTTTTGTCAAAACACAAAATACAGAAATATTTGCTATTGATTTTCTCTGCCTTTTGTGAATGATGAATAGCTTCCATTGTTTATCATTGCAATGTGAATGGCCCCTGTAGCTCCTCTAATGGCCACTCAGCTCATGGCAGCAGACAATAAGGTATACTCATGTTGTCCGTAAATTCTGCCTTGTCCTGACATCAGCTTACACGCCCAGCAAATCACTAGACTGGCAGATCTCAGTCCTCCCTTATCCTCCAATGGACTCCCTCTTCCCAGTGCTCCACTATGATTAATGCCCCACCACCATCAAACAACAAGTTGCATATCTAATGTAAAAACACTCAATGAGCCTTCTCAGGTGGGTTTGAGGGTCAGACGGAGTTTAAGACCTCCCATCACCACAAATCCTCTCAGTGTCCTTCTGAAGCTGCTCACAGCGGAGAAGGAATAAATTACAGGCTGAACAGAAACACTGGCTCCTTTTTAACATCAAATTATATTGTATAGTATTACTGTTATTTTTGTAGCCCTCTCCAGTCTTTCACATCCACAAACCCTAAAGCCCAGCTTTACTTTCACAATCACCATACTCACTCCAGAGCATGGTGAAATGAATGTGACCCAACCAATCTAACTTCTCAGATAGCATGAAACCTAAATCGCTCAAGTAAAATACACGAGGACCTCACAGAGTCATGTTCTCCTGTGAAACCTCTTTTTTTTTTTTTTTTTTTTTTAAACTTGATGGAAATTCACCAGCACCACAAATACTAGTACGATTTTCACAGATGCTTGCATTAGTATTCTGCGGGGATGTGTCCCAGCGACATGTAATACATCATAGTCACCAGGAGGCACTTCTACTGCAGAGTTGACGTGCAAATATGGGCAGAGCATGTTTCAATGTTTTGCGCTATAATCTTTATCCTAAAAATGTCCTCTGAAGTTTCAGGATAGACGCGTGTGTACATACATGTATGTATGTGCAGTTGCATACTGCATTAAAAAGCACTCACACGGTGGTATAGTAAATGGATTCCACACAACACTAACCTCCACCTGCTAAGACACACACACACACTCCAACACGTTGCACATCAGGGTCATAGAGTCTTTGCATCATGGGATATTTGTAAAATGTGATATGAAGGGGGTTGGGGAGTGTTTGTGTGTGTCTGTGTGTGTGTGTGTGTGTGTGTGTGTGTGTCATTGTGTGTTTAGGGACAGGAGTGTTCTCACCTCGAACAGTGAACAAGGCAGGAAGGCTGAGTGCCCTTGACTAACCTTGTAGGTTTTACTGTGCTTTTATGAGAGGGTATAAATCAACATGATGTTTTTTTCCCAAAAAAAAAAAAAAAAATGCTGCTGTTTTACAATGTGCAGCCACATTGACAAGGCAAATGTGCACCCCTATAACAAAGCCTATTACAAATACTGTCTGGAATACACCGGGCACTGAAATTCAATATAGCTCAAAATAATGAAAGGATGTCTGTGTTGTCCTGTGTCAGTCAGACTGGAGAAACAATGAGAAATATTTTCAGTGGACACATTAAAATGAATTACTCTTGTGGGGAACATAAACACAGTGCACTGCTGCTGTACTTGCAGGTGAATGGAAAATACACAAATTATCATATTGATTGCTTTTCGCCTCAATGAGGAGATTTCCATCTTTATTTCATAAAATGTGTACATACAAACAAAGGTTGGGAAGAAGAGGGGTTTAATGGCATCCACTGAGAGAGATTCTTCGTCTAGACAGTTTTCAACAGAAACCATAAAAGAGCAGCTCTCCACTACTGCTCTCTACAGTGTAAACAGCTCAGGCCCAAACCTCTCCACTCAACACATTTGCTCGCTAAGGCTCCCACTCATATATTCATGTATTCATGTGTTTATCAGAACTTGGCGGCTTGCGTTGCCATTTTCTCCTTATAATGATGAGCGAATGCACTTCCATAGTGGAATGGAAATAATCATGGATCCCATGAAAACTCAGACACACATTTGTTTTTTGTATTTTTTGTGTTGTTGTTGTTCTTGTTGTGAGATAGAGAATAGACAAGAAGTGATGAGAACTGCAGAGCGAGAGGCCAAATTTAGCCTATTTTCCATACCTTCTGTGCAAATTGTTACAACCAAAATCAGCTGTAGGTTTAATTAACGTTCTTGGTGGTGAGCTGTGAACCTTTTAATGAGATGCAAGTGCGCCATTTCATTCTAGCTGTGTCCTGGTGTCAGATTGGTTTTTGAAAAAAATCTTACCAAAGAATGCAGTGTGTGAGAGACGTAATACGTTAATTTGGTGATGTGCATATTCTTCCACCTCAATAACCTTGACATTTTTCAATATGTGTTTATGTACTTATAGTACATAAGTAGGTGCATGTGGTTTATATTTTTTCCCCCCAGTTTTTAGTTAGTTCAAGATATATTTGAAGGTGTGTTTGTGATATGTTTTCAGTTCTGACTATCAATACCTGATGCTGCAGGGCTCCGTGTCTTCCTACCTCAAACATGTCCATCTCCAACACTAGTGGGCAGTCACATTCCACACAGGTTCCTTCTGTGCTTTACCTGGATACCAGCGTGTTGCACACACGACCGTGAACACGTAGCTTGTAGCCCTCTTTGTCTTTTTTTGTTTTCCTCCCACTGTCTCTTTTATGTCTTTTCCTCAGCTCTTCACCAACTCAGTTGAGTTGCGTGGTAGAGGAGCAGCTGCAGCCACTGATCTGCCAAGCGGAGCAATCAGCAGACTGGTGAGGGAGAATGTCATCCTGGTGAGGACTAAGAAAATGGCTTTTTAATTAATGTTTTGATTTTTGGTAGTATATCACTCTTGAGACAAATGATTGAGCTGAGTGGCATTTAAATGAGAGGGTTACAACCACTGAATGACCATTCAAAGTCATCATGGAGTTTATTGGATATTAATTAGGGGATGAGGAGGAGGAGGAGGAGGAGGAAAAGAGAGGAAGCAGACAAATGCCCTCCCCAGATGAGAGAGAAGAGGGACAGGAAACACAAGGATTAAGAGAGGTTAATGTAATTTGAAATTTGAGTAGGGTATGTGTGTGAGAGAGATGGAGAGTGCATGTTGTGTTTGTGTGCTAAGACATTAATCAGTTTCTCTTGTGTTTGAATTGGAATTCATAGTATTTGTCTGTAACCACTACAACCATTTGAAATTTAGCAAATAATCAAGGAATTCTGCTACTACTCATGGTATAGAGAAACATTAGTGTATACAAGGGTGTTAAACCAGGCATGTGGTTTAATAGACAGTGTGGCTGGGATTAATAAACAGTACAGACATACTGCTAAACTTAGTGCATGAGTTCAAAGCGGGACTTCTGGCATTTCCCATTCAGAATAATGGAGAGAAAATGATCCAAGAAATGTTTGTTTAGGTGCTCACAACACTTTGTTAAGGATAGAGAAAGATTGGGGTCTGGTTTAGTACTGGAAAAAGTTCACAGTGACTTCAGATGCAGCATGTTTTTTTCACATTTAACCAGAGCCTGGATCTTTCCTTAACCTTAATGAAAGTGTTTTTGTTGCCTTAACCTAACCACAGACAGAACTCTGGATGCAAAACTTGGTCTCTGATGTAACAGTCGTGCGCTTTGAACTTCCACCATCCACCCCAACCACTTCCTGGTGCCACTGCAGCCATTAATAAATGTAGTGCTTCATTCATTCAGAAAATGTTGCCTCTGAACATAATGCAGCGAGCAAATACATTTCCTACAAAACATATTTGTTGTTGTAGTTTAGTTGTATATAATGTAATTTCTAGGAGACAGAGTTGTGCACTCAAAAGCAAAGACTATCAAAAGATTTGTTTGACATTTGGAAAACTATGCTCTTTCTTTTTCATGCTGAGTTAAATTAGAGGACCAAAACCACTTCCACTATCAAGGTAGAACTGTTAGATGATTAGCTGAACTAGCCATAAATAGTGGAAGCAGGTGGAAACAGCTAGCCTAGATCACTCCAAAGTTGACCCACCTATCAGAGCTTTTAAAACTCACTAAAATACAATTTGTTTGCCTGTTGACCCCGTCAGATGGGGTCTGACCCATGTCACTGCATGTACAGTATGTTGGATACTAGAGAAGAGTATTTTTTCCATATTCTTCAGTCAGCACATGAATATGGGTAACCTTACTGTGATATCTACAGTACATACATGCCTTTTAGCCCTTTATAAACTGTAAAATAAACCTTTTCAATCTTTATAAGGCCTGAATTATGTTACTGCGCTTTTGGACTCTACTGTTGAAGTCCACGGTTACATCCTGAAGGCATTAAAAAAAAATCCACTCTTAAGTACTGTGCTGCATCACAAGTTAAGACAGCAGTTAGCTAACAGTACTGCAAGTTACAGTGACTGCCTTCATCAATAACAGCAATACTGTATTTTGCAAATTATGCAAAAAATAATAATATAAATAGTCAATGTTATTGATTAGAACCATAACCATGCAGGTTTCTGTAAAACACAAGTTCTAAGCACAAATAATTATTTCAAATCAACAAATATCTTTTGGTTCAAAGTATAAATTTTTTCAGATGTTGGTGCAATGTGCCTTCACATATTTCTTCATAAGGAGAGATTGCTCTCTTTTATGTTGGAATTCGATAGAAACAACATTATACTGGGAGATACAGTTTTTTTTTTTATTTTACAGTTTTGCTTTTTTACGTGAAGTTGATATGAATTTTTTCGGCTGGTCACTTTGATCCTTCTCTCTGTATCAAAATGATTCACTGAAAATAGCCTGTACTGTATGTTGCATGTTGGAAGATATAGGGCACTGATTTATGGATGGACTGCTCACTTTAATCTTTGCCTTCAGGCTTCAGTTTACATGAGCCATATATAAAGTAGATTTGGATTTTTTTTTGTTGAAACTGCTTCACACATGTTCAGACTCTATTCTTGCACTACGTGTTTTGAATTCTTATCATGTCTACCTCCTCAATGTCAAACTACATCTCCATACATCCAGGTCAAACCTGATCAATTTCAAGTCAAATATGTCCCTCTTGGTTAATAGCTTCCACAAGCCTTCTTCTTTGATTTATTGATAATTCAGATTCAGATTGTATTGTGTTGATGAGTGACTTTGTTCTTTCCCTTAAAAGCCTCTACAAGGCTAATTAGCAAAACATCTGTTTTGTAGTTTTTTTCTTTTCTTTTTTTTCCCTAGCAGTGTACATTAAAATGTCATCTTCTCCTTCTCCTCCTCCTCTGTTATCTATTCATGGTGTACTCATCAGTAATCTCACATTTTCTGGGTGACATATTTCTTCACTGCGATCAGCATGGCCAGTGTACTTTACTCTGAAACAACGTCATGACTGCATTTCTGATCTCTGAGAGCAGCTTTGCATTGAGCTGATGTCGTGCTCAGGCATGTAACTCTATTTACACCGCTTTGCTTGTTTGGTGAGGCAAGAGGAATATCCTACACCTGCCATCTTGATCACAATATGTCATCCAATGCACCAGTATGGCTTTTTCACATGTTCTACTGCAGTTATTGGAGACAGTTCTGTGGCAGAGAACCTTAAGCTGCCATATATCTGTGCAGCTGTGGTTAGAGGCAATATGTAAAAGTAGAATGCAATTGAAAAAAATACAAGAAGAAAATAAAAGCTACCAAAATAACCCCTACCTGCATGTGCTTTTCGTTCGTTTGTCAAGTGGTTTTGCTCAAGCATCACTGTCAGTAAAAGCTTTGAAACAAATTATGTTACTGGATGATAGGATAATGATTTAGCACCACATTCATTGATTTATTTTATGTTTCATGCTACCTTCATACAGTGAATGCATATGAATAAATGTAACAAGTGCTTGAACACACCCTGAAGGGCCATGCAAGACTGAGAAAACACCGACAACTTTGCAAAGAAAAGCTGAAATAAAAAAAAATCTAGAGGACAAAAACAGGCCTTCCCCTATGCTGTCAAAAAAATCTGACTATATATATATGTGTGTGTGTGTGTGTGTGTGTGTGTGTGTGTGTGTGTGTGTGTGTATGTGTGTGTGTTGAGAGAGAAAGAGAGAGAGAGCCTGCTAACATACAGTGGCAAGTTCCTGTGTGTGTTTTCTTTGGTATCCTCAGGGAGGGGTACTGCCTTCTGGTCTGTGAGGCAATGATAAATCACTAGTCAGGTGAAGATGAAAGCCTGTGGGCCAAACTGCTTCAAAGTGTGGCCTTCATGAGTCGTCAGCTTATCTTGAAAGGACTGGAACAGTCCTCAAAAACCAAACTCTTCTGAGTTGGTCTGATTAAGTTTCAGTTGTGCTTCAACTGGAAGAGTTTTGTGCTCTGTTTCTGTCTAAAACGACAAACGTCCATTATTCCTAATATTATTCTAAAAATCTTTCAGACCACTCAGTAACAAAAGTCTTATGGTTAACTTCCTGTATTACTCTTACTTTTTTTTTTTGCATCATCACACAGCACTGAATCAACATTATATCATATATATAGCCGTCAAGTCAACATTTAAGTCTACAGTCTTACTGATTCCAGTTGGAGTTGTAATGACATCAGCCAGAGACAACTAACATGTTTGAAATGAAAAGTGACAGCAGTCATTTCAGTCAGCAAAAGTGAAAGTAAAAACAAGTAGGTTGCATTTGTCTAATTCAGTCTGAAATTAAGAACCCAGTATTTCAAAATTCTCTGAGAGCAGTATTTAATTACCCAACCCTATGGGCAGAGAATGATGTCTATATTTTATGAGTACTGACAAATTAACTATGGTTAAGGTATGGTTATGCTATGGTTAATGCTATGGTTAATTAAATGCCAGTTAATTACTGATTTGTGACAGTGGTTAGCAAAGGGCTGATTGTCCATTTATAATTTATAAATATATAATTGACATTGTTTGTTTTTCCACAATGTACAGAAGAAACCTTAGCTTTAGAACTTGGCTTCTTAGAGCTTGGTTGACCTTGTGTCAGATTGTATAAGGTCTATGTACATAGCAGAGTTTGGAAAAAAAAACAAAAAACATTCCTAATTCCAAAATTTCATGTCAACCACTCATGGATTTAGACTAAACTGCCAGTTTGGAAGTGCCCCAAATGGTTTATGTTTGAGCTTCTTGCTCTTTGCCTCTTGATCTGTGCTTCAAACTCACTTACATTCATTCTTCTGAAGAGAGGAGGGACAGAGGATGGTCACTGCATTCATCACACACAAAATCCTAGAAAAGACACCCGAGTGAGTTTTTACGCATTTTCAAAATTGCTCTAAAATTTTGTTCACAGCAGGGAAGACGTGGCAACCTTCCACCTATCTTCTCTAAAGCATCCTGGCACAGAGAATAATCAAATCTATGTTCCAGGAAGGGAAAAGCTAAAATTTCATTTCATGGTGTATGGGTGCACGGCTGAACAAAATGTAAACTCACAGTGAGAAGGTAGTTTAGTGATGAATGGGCAGAATGTTTCTTTGTCTCGGCCTTCTCACTCATCTCAATCTAAAAGGTGTTTAATGAGTTTCTTGTCTTTCAGTCCACACAAATGCATGCAAATTATGTACCTTAAGGTATAATATTTAACTGTTCTGCATTAAAATGTCTAAAAACAACTCGACCTGTTGTTCATATTTTCTCGAGTTGTGTACTCGTATTATCCCAAATGTTTCCTTCAGTTTTCAAGCCTAGAGAAATCTCTAACACTCATATTTAATTTTGTTGCATGCCTGTAGCATCATATCCCATCAGTGTTGTGGTTGTCTGGCAGAAGCGGTCAAAATTTACTTTTTTGTCCAGTTTTAAGCCACAGTTTTACAATATACTTTTTGGAATCTTTGACTATATATTTTAACCGGATGAAGGATTTTAGTCGTCGGACACAGAGAAACAAGCTGAGCAAATGATAGCGGCAGCCAGACTCACAGCCACTCCGAAACATCCTGTGTCGAAGAAACACTGATTTTTTAAATGTATTTATTTTTTATGTGAAACCGCCTCATCTAGTGTTTTTACTGGATTTAACCACCGGGTTGGTTTGTTTTGGAGAAGAGGAGACCCGTGCGGATAATTTGGCTCACAGTTAAAAACCTGCTGAATGTCTGGATCATAAGTTATCAGCGAAACAAGCTGAGCAAATGTTAGCGGCAGCCAGACTCGCAGCCTCTCTGACACATGTTGTGTCCGCCGAAAAGCATCGGAAAAACTGCTTTATTCAGTGTTTTATCATATTTAATCACTGGATTTGTTTGTTTTGGAGCAGAGAGGACCCTGTGGATCATTCAGCTTCTGGTAAAAACTGAACGATTGACACTGAAGGAACCCTAACAGGGAGTGTTGACTGCAATGACAGCAATGATGGTGAAGACAATAACTCCCATGATCCCAGGCTACTTATACAATTGTTCCAAGTTCAACAAACTCTCTGAACTGCACAAACTTGTGAATTGCATCTCTGCCTGATGAATACCACCTGTTCATGAAGATGTGGGTTTATGAGCTGTATTAATTAGCATAATTGAGGCCCCTGTGGTTGCCATACAAGGCTACCTGTTTTGCCCTCTTTGTGGGTAAGTCTCATCCACAAAATTGTCATAGAGACAGTAAAATGGTTTACACTGCTTCAAGTCTTGCTGTCAGAAATCAACCAAAAAATAAACAATGGGACCAAAAACAGAAAGATAAATTATGAATAACACGTGTAGTACACAATCAGTGCTGTTCTGTCGGACATTAAGTTCGATGCAAAAAAATGTCCTTCCAAAGCAAAGTACTCCATGATCAATATATGAATATTGTGAACTTTTCCTTTCTCATTTATTAAGAAATGAAATTGTTAAGTAGAGCTATTGTATGGATTAGGTTTTGTGTTGGTTGTTGTGTTTGTTGTGTGTTGTGTATTGTGAATGTGAATGATATGGATGTGTACTGGTGTATCTGTTGTCATTGAAGAATTGTTTATGAATTTAAAGGGACCCCAGGAAGAGTAGCCATTGTTACAACATAGGGGCTAATGGGGATCTAACTGACTAAATCAAATAAATTGTGAACGTATATATGCAACTAAAATGTGGATCAGACTATATTGTGGGGGGGTACTCATCAACTTCTTTTGTTTGATATATGCTACTGATCTTTTTCATTGTTAACAGTTCACTATTATTCTCCTGTGATTCAGTCAAATCAATGCTAGAAGGCTGATTTCTGTGAGGTCACCCTATTGGCAATGCTTTTCAGTGGGTTCAGTTGCAAGTGGGAAATGCAGCAAGATTTATGAAGTTGTTATGCCTCCAGCAATGGTGCGAGTATGCTGTCCCTCTGTATATAAGACATTAGCAATGGAAATAAAATAATAGCTATTGCTGTGTGTTTGTGAATGTTCACAAACATTTGTGTTGGTACTTCTCAATTTTTGCCATTACTTAATGTTAAGAAACTTGAATCCCAGCAACAGTGGTGTGTGATTGTAGAAAAATCTAAAACATGAACATAAATGCAAGGTTTTGGTTTAAATCCACCCAAATCACATAGTAAATACTTCTTAATGCACACACAGTTTTGCACAAACAATTCTCCCATTTGCAATTTTGCAGCTGTAGAAGTTTGTTTATATAACATAAAATAGCATGTGAGTGTAATATTGTTTACAGCCTCCTTTGAAGTCCTAAATGCCTGAATGACCCTTTGTGCTTGAAAGCTGCATAATTGTTCAGGTGATAATTGTTTAATGGTGTGTATGCAAGATCTGAATCTAAGCAACTGATACTTGGAATCAATGGATTTGAAGAGCTGCATACATGGCTGTGGAATTTGCTTTGAGTTTTGATTGCTAGTTGAGGGTTGTGATAGGGAAGTCAAGGCTGTGCCCACTGAATTGAATGAAGTGCTGAATATATTTTATTTAACCTCACTGTAGTGGCCATTACAATAAAGAACATTATAAGACATGAAACTGATATAAGATCCCTTTCACTTAGTGGGATCTTTACAGAATATTTAGATCTTAATAAATCTCACTTGTCTGATGATTTTCCCTGTTTCTCTGTTTATATAAGGAAGGCTGTGTTAAAATGTGAATGCATCAAGAATGCTAAGAGATTACAAGGGTCTATTTTTCTCTTCATTAAGACATTTTAAAAAAGGACCACTTCTCAAAGGGCTGTATGTTGACTTCTCCACTTTGACACTAAATTGCCTGGCAGACCGTGAACTACCCAGCTCATTTTCTTTGGGGAGTAAATGAGCTTTTAATGAACAGATGGGACATTTTTGCCATTGAGCTTATACCTTGTTCATTTGTCAATGTTTTCCCATATCTGAATCAGAATTACTAATTAGTGAGCTAAAGTTCATCAAGAGTGTTTATTTTATTTAAAAATAAAAACCTTACCTTTATCCAGTCTTTGTGAATGCAAACTTCTGGGCAAATCATCAGTGCCTTTTATAGCTGCACTCCTTCGATCAATGTGAATACTTTGACTAATATTTAACTGAAACGTCTTGCAATACAACACCACCACGGCCTAGTAATTTACCATAGTTGAATCATTACCTCTCTATCACATCGTCAACAAAAGGATAATTTTATACACTGCAAAAGTAGTATTTATTGCATGGCTATTGCACAGGATTGCATTTACCAGTGTGTTGTGTCTGCCGACTGTAAATTGATGTGACATCCTCAAAATCAACATGTCTGTGCCTGTCTGTGTTTGAGACTTCCCTCCTCTTGAGAGGGAGAAAGAAGCAAATAACAAACAAACACAGGTGTCAATATGTCTTTTAAACAGGAATCTTTTGGATCTGGGGACAATTTCTGACAATTATTTTGACAGTTGTAGTTGGATACTTTCGATGGAAGGTTTTCTACTTACACCGTGGATGCCTCTTTATTCAATCAAAAACTCTATTATTCACACCAAGTACATAATATTAATACAATATAATATCATTATGCAAGACATGGAATATCCACTCTGAAGAAGTAAACATAATGATGTGTGAAGACCATTATTTTGTCATTATAATTACACACTGCTTTCTGAAATTATATCATGTTGTAGAAACAACTGATTTGCTTTGTGCTGGAACTAGTAACGTAAGCCTTATGGGATATTAACAGAGGCTCATTTTGTCTCCAAAAGTGGGTCATGAAGATCAGGTTCAAAGAGACTGACTAGCATATTACTCATGGTGACTAAATATCACAAATACAACAGAAGATAAACAATGAGCTGAAGTATGCAGCCCTAAAATCATTTGACGTTTGCAGACGTGTTTTAGTGTGCTGCTGGTGGTATAAGCCACTAGTGGTTTGTTTCCCCCCCCCCCCCCCCCTTTTTTTTTTTTTTTTTTTTCCCCCCCCCCCCCCCGTAGGCTTGCAAGTTTTAAAGTGATTATACAGGCTCAAAAGACCAAATTGAAAATGTGAATAAAAGCTTGATAGTTTCCATTATTGTCAATCTATAGACATTGAAAGCAATGTCAATCTGAAAGGTTAAAGAAAATGAGGTAGAATTCATAATTAAAGTAGAACGGCGACAAAAACAGATGTGATCATTTAGTGTCACATCTTGTTATTAGAGTAGTTATCGGAAATTGCAAATCAATGGTATTTTGCTCTGGGTGGGTGTAATTGTTAAGTCATGTAATGTTCAATAAGTCCTCATACCTAAATTACCGTATCCATGTCCTCCAAAAACAACTGACTTCTAGTTCAATGGCTAAGGACTGGTCTAGTGTAGGAAACTAAACTATTTGGTTAAGACTGTGGTTATGGTTATGTTTAGGAAAACATTGCCATCATGGTTAAAAGAAACCACTGTTGACTTGTTGGAGATTTGTTGACTCACACTTATTCTCTTTTTGTGATTTTCTTCTCGTGTGCAGCAAGTCTTTACCATTTAATTGATGATATTTGATATTATATTTGATAATAATATTTGTTCATAGGTAGTCTGATATTCTTACACTTTACCTAATCCACTTTCATTAATAGAACAGTTTCCCCTCTTTTTCCATCTGGCTTGTTAACAATTGGTGAATCATCCTCTAAATCTCTTGTAGCATCCGTCTGTGCCTATGAAGGTCTCGCCAAAAACCTATGAAGTCATCATGGACTCAGATTCCTTGAAAGGTTTCCAGCACTTTGTTGATATCATTCCTCGAACAGTTCAGGATGTTCTGAAGGAAGATGTGTTTGTGTGTGTTGGGTGAGGTGTTGAGGGGGTACTCGGTACTCAGTATGCTAAATAAATCCTCATCTTAGAGGGAACAGTGGTTCTGGCTATTTTTCAGGTTAAAGTTGTTTTTTGTTAAAATGCTTTAAAATGCGCACACTTATAATACTCAAGATTGATTCAAATGCCAGGCGTCAATCTGACTTGTCCTCTCTCTTTTTTCCTTTCCGTGTTAGTATCTCTTAATTATCTCAGTACAGTTTGAAGGCAGTATGTTTTTCTTTAATGCCTTTTTAGTCCAAATAATTGGATGCATATTCCTAACGTCCACAGAAAGTGAAAAGAAATCTCATCAGATCCTTTCCATTTAAATAGTCATGAAAAACAAGAGGCTAAGCCTGGGCTCACACTAATTGAGGACTCCCACTATGACCAATTTTTGATGTTAATTGGTCTAACTACCGAGAAACCATTGCTTGACTTTAATCAAGGTTAAATGATCAGCTAAAGATCAAATATTGTAGAAAAGTGGCAGCTGTTTAGAATGAATTCGAAAATGAGAGTACATTTAATCCTCCTGTAGCTGAGCTAACATTGAAATATAACAGGGAGTGCAGAGAGTCTTTGGGATGTAAAATGTGGTAAATCTAATTATTATACAGTTGTACTTAGTGGCCATCTGGGATGATTTTTGTTTGAACATTAGTGTTAATCCATTATTGTTCCTCACATGTCTCGCTAAATATAAACATGCATAAATTCATGGAACACATAATGATAAGACTGATAAAAGCTGTGTGTGAAACAGAATGAATTCTTTCACTGACAGCTCCTGTAAATGAACAGGTTGGTTGAAATACACTGCACTGGGATATGGAAGCGAAAACATTTTAGAAACTTTTAGAAATGTTTGCTGTATTATTGAAAAGCAGAAACTGAAGTATCACATTGGCAGAAGTATTCTGATCCTTTGAAATTTAGTTCAGATGCTCTTGATCATCTTTGAGATGTTTCTACACCTTGAGTCCACCTTTGGTAAATTCAATTGATTGGAGATCATTTGGAAAGGCACACACCTGTCTATATAAGGTCTCACCGCTGACAATGCATATCAGAGCAAAAACTAAGCCGCGTTTTTTCAAAGAAACTGCTGGCAGAAATCAGAGAGAGGATTGTGTTGAGGCATAGATATCGGGAATGCTGCTTCTAGAGCTTGCCTCCCGGCCAAACTGAGCAATCGTGGGAGAATGGCCTTGGTAACAAAGAACCAGCATTTAACCTTTCAATTACTGTCAGTAGAATAATGATCATTTTACATTGATCAGGCCAACTGTCATCTGTCTGTCACTATGAAACCAGAATGTTTACCGATCACCTGACAGCAGTAAATGTAGGCTATTAAAGTGATTGGTAATTCCAGTTGTAGTGTGAATTACGAATTATTGTGAAATCCATGAATACATTTCAAATATCATATTCAAGTGTTACATTTAATATCCTAGTCCAACAAAGCGCTACATCCTTGCCAAAGAGGTTGCAACTCCACCACCACCACTTTCCCACAAATGCTGGTTGTGTTAAACTCACGTTAACATTGGCCCCGTAATGTTACATATGTCAGCATCTATTGCTGCTATTCATGCCTCACACAAAAGCTCTCTGTATCTGAAACATATGATCTAATGTGAGCTAGCCTCTATACAGCTGCCACAGCTAACACAAAATTTACTGTTCTTCACTCGGTGTGACACAATAGCCAAATGAATGCATGTACAAGCATGCACACGTCATGTACGCTCTGAAACTAACCAAAAAAAGTCTGAGTACACGTCCCCAACTTCCGAGTCTGAATACAGTCAATGCTAAAGTTCAAGTCGAGTCACAATTTCTGAAAATCAGGACTCACTACAGGATTACAACAACATTGCCTGGTTGAAATTACGCAACCAAATAGAAGGGAAGTCACTAATGTCACATGGCCCATAAACTGTCCAAATGTGCATAGAGTAAGTTGAGGTTTTAAGATGATAACGTGATCTGCTATGTAATGTTTCATGAGAAAGAAAATCCATTAAACACACTTGTTGGGCCTAAATGATACAGAAGTCCTACCTACATGTTGAAACATGAAACACTGAAAGTAAATATGACTATATTTGTCTAAAAGATAAATCCACAGGACTTGTAAAGGTCTAGAAAAAATGCATTATCTCGTTGTTCTACAGTATATAATGAGGATATTTATTTTTTCATTATTTTGTTCATTCATTAATATGCATTAACACCTTTTCATTTACATGGCTCAGTCTTGCCAAAAGGCTACTCTTTCAGCACACAAAGTGGAACAAATTGTTCACATTAACACTGCAATTTTGCTCAACCCTGGTGTAGCATGTTTTAAAGTTAATCCCCCTAAGCCAGTTATTTGATTCCCTCCAAAATCAAAAGGTGTCCTGACATTCTTTTCTTAATCACATAAAAGTCAAACTGTCAAACTGCGAAAGATACGCTTTCACTTGAATTACATGCAGCCAGTAGACAGCTTTTTTGAATGATGATGGAAAAAAAAAAAGAAGCACACCTAACTTACATCTCTGTTTACCACAGAGCAGCTGAACAACTTGTTATTCAGTGTAATTTATTTACCTGGTGTCTATAAAGACACTTATATATATAGTCCAAGTGGTTCACTCGCCAGTTTTTATGTTGTCACCTGTTGTGAACAGGCCGTTTTGGGGGTCAGTTTCAGATAAGCAGCTTCTTTGCTAATGAGCTGCTCTTCCACTTGTTAGACTGCGCTGAAGGAGGGTTACGTTACAGCTGATTGGTTAGCTTCAAATAAGTCTTTACACAGACACTACAGGAAAATCAGAGTGGCTTGTGGAAGAGAGTGGTTTTTATAGTCTGTGACTCTAGGGAATGGCATGACTAATGTGAGTCTAAAACAAGACCTTGGTGTTTTAACAAGTAGGTTTGTTGGAAAACAAACATAATGGCACTGATAATAGATTCATTAGAGGGATTTTTTTTTGGTTGATTTTCCACAATAACGAAGATGGCCTGAAGGTGTCAACCTATAGTAAAATATCTGGCTGGAGTCTGAGGGTAATAATGGAGGAAACCGGGCTTATAGGCAAACAAACAGTCCCCCAAACTAAAACATTCACATAATGTCTGAAATTCTCAGATCATTCTAAACAGTTCCAATACTAAGACAAGCTTTCCTTTTTTAGAGTGGAGCATTTGGCAAGATGCCTGATCTTAACTACTTTGACGCTGAAACTGATTTAGACAGGTGAAGACTGATGAGGTGTATATAGCCTGTGGCAACTGTTTCAAGTTGTGTGAGTGTGGAACAACCCTGCCTGTCAGCAGTGATGAGCCTCAGCAACAGAGAATGGTGACATCAAGATTTTTCCATTTTAATCGCTCCTTCATCTGTCAGCTCCACCCTTAGGGGGAAACCGATGGTGTCATTTACCAATGCAAAGCCCACCTCCTTGGTTAATTAATAGATAAAAGACCTGTTGTAAATGCTTGTGATATTAAGATGTTTGTTTTTCCTGTTTTCATTTGGGGAAAAACCCATTTGCATTTATACATTCTTGAAGACATTCTCTGCTCTACTTTCTCTGCTCCCTGTACCTTCACAGCATTAAAAAGTGCCACTCAGCGATTTACAAAACACCACTTTAAAGTGGCTGTAATCAATAATTTTCTTTCAACATTGGATCACACGACTATTTGTATGTGAAAGTGTCATTCACAGTGAGAAATGCTACTGAGTCATGACCAATTGATAGAGAGACAAAGTAGGTGTCTAGCTGGTGAAGACAGTGGAGTATATAGCAACTAAAGAGTCAAATATTTCCCTCAGGAGTTGTTGGAGACCAAAATCAGAGCTAAAGGGAGAGTGAATATCAGCTGTCCAAACACACAGAACCAAAGGATTGATAATGTTGCTCCTTGTCTGCTGAAAGCTTAAATAGGCAACTACTTGCGAAGAAGTTCACAACTTAAAAGGTCACATGTCTGTGTTGTGTTTCTTGTGTGTGATGATGGGAGGTGTAATGATCATGACGGAATGATGTACAATTCTTGCTGTTTAATCAATTTTATAGCTATTTGTTTTCAAGTTGCAAACATTGCCAAATATAATTTTAATGCAATATTGAGTAGAGTATTTTAAAAAATGTGTTCTTCGTAAGTGAAATTTCAGTGTCATAGTGTCTAGCTATGTTAGACAACCAGCTTACCAGTGCTGTGTGGACTAGAGGTTAGGGTTGGAGAAAGGAGGTCCCAGGTTGACAACCAAAACCATTGCCTGATGTGGTAACTGGAAGCAGGGGTGCAGTGACAGGTTGCCAGGAGGATGATCATTGGACTGGAGAAACAGACTGGACCACTCAGGGGGTCTGCCTGGGCACTGGCAACTGGCAGGGCAGAACTACTCAGGCAGTGGTGGGACAGCTCGGGAAGGCAGCCAGGGGACAGGAGAGACAGCTCAGGAGTGTGGCCCAGATGCTGGAGAGACGGGCAGAAACACTTAGGATGATGGCTTGGGGAAAACAGACAGGACCACAAAAGCCAATGAATCCTTCCGCCAACCCAAAATCAAGGGCCAGAGAGAACAGGACCATTACACTCTGAGGGGCTGGATGCTGGAAGACTGAGCTTGGAAGGGGGTGGAGGTGGGGTTCCATACAGGGCTCAGGCTGAGAATGAAGATAAATTGACATGGGCCAAGTTCTGAGGGGAACAGACTTGAGCTGAGGCTCACAAAAGTCAAGCAAGAGAACAGACAGAAGCTTGCTCTGAGAGTGAGATAGATACATGATCAGGAACAGACATGGACTGAGGGACAGCCTTTGGCTGAGGGACAGAAAAGACAGGCTCAGACCAGCATGCAGGTTCCAGGTCTGGTAGTGAAATGGGAACTGGATCAGACACTGAGAAAGGAACAGATGTAGGCTGAGAAGTGGAAACAGATACAGACTCTGAATGAGAAACAGAAAAAAAGAAAAGAATGACTAAGAGGTAGAAATTGAGATTTTTCTCCCCAATTTTTGGCTTGATTGCATTAACAAAATGTTGTTTTCATTTTTGCGGAGGAAAAGAATCCCAGGATCGGTGATTAAAAATGATCTCTGCCAAGAGGTAGCAGAGCCCCGGACACTTTCAGTATAGAGAGAATAGGGACTGGTTGAGTTTATGGTCAGGGAAAATTTATTTATCTCCACTTGCTCACTTGCTATATAACATTGGAAAATGTATAACATTCTTGTGATATAGAAAACAAACAGATAAATAAATAACCTTAAAAAAGATTAGATGTTACAGGAGTTTCTTTGGCATAATGCCCAGTAGAGAACCCTGCGACTGATTTGGTTTGGTTTCACATCCCAGAATTCTCACAATTTATAAAACATGGTATATTTGAAATGAGAAAGAAACTCAACCTGCACAGTCATGCTTTGATGCCATATTTTCCAAATACCAAAATAATGCTGTGGCAGTAGGTGATTTAAGAGTAAGCATCCTTCTTTGCTGAAAAACATTTTCCGGCCTACACACACTGCTGATCCACAGCCACAATAATTACAATGTACACAGTCATCTCCGATGGGAAGACGGACAGTGTGTCGCTAACGTTTGCAGTCAGGGATATCAATAATATCTAACCCTGTTTGATTCTGAGTCGCACATTTCAAAATTCTACACAGGGCATGTATCGCCCCCTCAAGAATGGATCCAAACCTTTCAGATCAATGCTAGAATGGCTGTGGAGAAGTTGGTATTATCCTGTTGTTTACCCAGCAGTCAAAACCTTTTGGACAGATGTGACTGACACCCTCTTTGACACACTGAAGATAAATTTTGCTAGTCTTGTTTTATCCCTATATCCTTAAAGATCTCAACAGGGTTTTTCCAGGCCGAAAATTAGGCGGGGGTAGTATTAAGGTACGGGGGGACGGGGGCCAGAATATCTATATTTTCATTATCATTATCTCTCCACACACGGCGAGTCAGAGCCACTCACTCAATGCTTTTGAGAACATCTGGGAAGATGAATAACATTTTTTCCCATATCAGAAGAACTAATGATGTCTGCACTCTGCACTCACCTGTCCTCGTGATTCTCCTCCTCACAAACTCTTTTTAAAATAATCTGTGATTTGAGACATTTCTGCAAAAAAAACATACAGGATGGGATGTAACGTTAATTTAGGGAAAGTTTTCAAGAAGCTTGGTGTGCTTGGGTATAAAAGATATAATATTCACTTGTTTGAATAGCAGCAAAATCAGGTCGCCGCCTCCTTCTGCAGGCAGAAAATCCAGCACGTTCGTAGTTCTTCCTTGGCAATTTGGGATGGCTCTGCCTGATGCACGGATTGTGATACAGCGCCACTGTATTGCAGTTTTGACAAAATGTGATTTTGTGATTTTCATAAATTTGAAGGTGCAAAGTGGGATGTTTCTCAAAGAGTAGTGAAAGATAAATAATTTTTTAGTACTCATCATTGTTTCCGATGTTCTTTATGTAGCGGAATAAAACATCTGTATGGGCATTTGTTTGGCAGTTATTGCTAGAATGAACTGCAACATCATATAATGGAGTTGTTTGAATGGAAATCATAAAAAGAAATCCCAGAAGGCCTGATAATTTATGCATCTTGTTATCTCTAAAGAGAGACAGGTGTTGTCACACAGCATTCACATCCCTATGATATCTGTTTTCATACTTCTTTGGAGTGAGTTTGCACTCTTATTTAAAGCCTATAACCAACTCAGGTCTGGGCTCTGAATTACAAATACTGTATATCTGTCATTCATCTTTCCGAATGAAAGATCTGTCCATCCTCCCTTCCTACCTGTAGTGACAACACAGTTGTTTACTTCTCAGTGTCATGCAATCCTTGAAATATTCCCAATGTAGATTATTTTTTCATTTTGTCTTTTGCATTTACTGTTTAAAGGGTTATTACATACATTGTGAGTGACATATAATAATTTTGAAAAGTAAAATATGCCACTGAGAACATGATGCGTCCTTAATATTACATCCATCATGTTGTCATTGAAAATTATGACAGTCTTTGAACTAAAACCTTATGAGAACTGTTATAAAATACGCAAAACTAAAGAAATTAGCATAAAATCTATCAAGCATAGCATAAATATATTCTTAGCAATATTTTACAATGGAGATACAAAAAAAAAAAATCACAACACAGCTTAAGTCATGATTTCAAAGCATCAGCTACTGCAATCTTAAACCAAGAATTTAAAAACAGTGCAGCAGATGGAATCAGACACAACTGGTGGTAACCGAAACCAAACTCTTTCATGATCTAGATGCGAGTGAAGTCTTTTCATCCATAAATATCCATGGTGAAGATGGTTCAGCTGAACAAACAAATCACATTCCTATTCAAATTATCCATACCTTTGACCCCAACCACTGAAATCTTATGTAAGAAAATCTACAATCTACAACTATTGTTTCTGCTCTGACTATGACGTGTTTCAGTAGAAACCTTATAGTTGCTGTGGTGATTGGAAGGAGCTACATTACATATCCTGCAGTTTTGGAAGTATTTGGACAGTGTGTTAGCTCTGTGCTTAAGCAAACTGGAAAAAGAAACAATGACTTTGAGGTTAAAGTGCTGACTGTCAGCCTCAAGGGTGTTTGAGGCTGCTTACATCCATATTTGCTGAACAATGTGTAGCTCTTCTTATCCTTTGCAATCTATACAAAGCCCTGCATGTACATGGTTAATCTCATGTGGATGTAAACAACCTCAAATTAAAGATGAAAGTTGGCACTTTAACATCATAGACATTGTTTCATTTCCAATGCGGTAGAATACAGATGCAAAACAAAACTGGCCTAATACATATGAACTGCTCTGTACCTTTGCTATCTGATGTTTTACATCATCAACTCAATCTATTCAGTCACAGTATGTCTCACAGCATTACCCCGCCTGAAAATAACAGGTTTCCAGTCAGAATTTCCAATTATATTGATGCATTCTGTCTGTGTGAGGGAGTCTTGTGATTTGGCAGGTTGGCCTGGTTATATGAGTGAACACTACTCTGATTGGCATTGCTAATAGCACCTTTACTCATGAGTTTGGCTGTGGCATGCACCTCCATTTGTGACAGATTATGTTACTGAAATGATTAATGTGCCATCCCCTCCATGGGGTGTTGAGTCATGTGGCTCACCCCCATGACCTCTGCTCCATATGAGACACAGCCAGACCCTAATCTGACCCTGAATCTCTCTTTCTGGCATGCATCACAGGCGAAGCATCCACAGCCCTCCCAGTATATCCACTGGACTTTAAATGAACCTCCACTACACCTGTTCTTCTGCTGAAGAGAAGTAAGTATTATCAATATATTCATCGCCTTGCTTAATCATGCCTCTGAGTTATTGTGAAAAACGTGAAACAGAAAAACTAAACACAAAACCACTTGTACATATGTAGAAAGCCCTACCAGAACACTATTACTCATTAACACAATCTGATTAAACATCTAATAACACAGAGGGCATATTAAATTATGCTCCCAATGTAAAAGCTAATCAGCAGTGCCACGTTTTTTATTGGTTTAGTGCAGAAATTATATTTTAATACTTTGGAAATATGCTACAAAAATGGGCAGTTTAGCATAAACAATTTAGGGCAAACTGGATGCAGACCAACAGCTTTTAAGTATCAATTGGAACAAAACAATTTTTATCAAATAAATGATGAGCCATTTTTATTTTCTATATTATAAAATGCATAATACATTTTAGCATTTTACTTGTCTAATTCAGCAGACTTGAATACATTTCCCTCTTGTGTTCTATACACAGGCCACAGGCCAGTTTAATTGCATTAAATGGCAGCTTAATTAACATAACTTTTTGTTAATTATATTGAACATTGTCAGTGATTCAGGGCAATAAAACTGACCAAATTGTTATTGCTGTTTAGTTGAGAAGTTAATACTATTGGTGTAATGACATTCATTCATTGGCCCCTAATGTATGATTCACTCTATTACCCTCGTCTTTTTGAAATTTAGTTCTTAAATGAATATTCCATTTTCATGTTAATCATCTAACAACATTTTCAAGGCTTCATTAGTTTGTTGTACTAATTTGACATAGACACGAGCACCAATGACAGACCACACTGATGAATTTTTCATACACTGTAGGATTAAACAAGAGATAAAGTCCCACAACACAAAGTCAAACCAGACTCCTTGAGTCCCTTTCAATATGACAAAAACTGGGAAGAAAAATAAATGAAGAGACGATGATGTGCTAAATGGGTTCAAATGTGTGTCGCACTTAACCATTACAAGGTCACTGATACATTTAAATGCTCCAGAGGAGAGCGAAAGAGAGAAAGGATTGATTGAACAGATTCAACATCCCGCTCTCCTCATTAGACTCATTTCTCAGCTGCCTGGGGTTAATTACCACACACACACCTCACGCTGTTGTTCCACTTACATCATAATTACTGTGGCGAAGATCGAGAACAATCTAAAGCTCATGATAGCCTTCCACCGTCAGCCAGCCGCACATGCACGCACATACGCACACACATATACAGTATACACGAGCACACACACGCTCACATCACAGCGGCGTTGCCATCAATATTATCTGCCTAAACCTCCCGGTATATTCCCAAATCCCCCTCCCTCCCCAGGAGCCAGCTGTTTTTGGGATTGATTTCATTTATTTAATGACGGCTGTGCTAATGACCCTTCGCGCACGGCTGATGGTGTCACAGACACCACAACATCTCAGGAATGAGGATTGGATGGGGGCCTGGAGAGTGAGGGGTGGGTGATATTAAAGAGGGCAGAATGAAATAGGGAGAGCACAACAGAAGGACGAGAAGCTGGAGACACCATGTACGCAGGCGGTCTTTGTCTTTCTCAAACAAACAAGGACACTGGATGTAGGATAGACATTAATAACCATTCCATGGACTAATTTTTACACTGTGGCACAGATGAAAGAGACCTATTCACCTCTCATCAGAGACTGGTGGCTGGTTAGCATGACTCTAGTGGATATTTGTTTTCTGAAGCTCTAATGTGGCAGCTTTGGAGCAAGCCCTGGGTATACAAATGGAATTTATGGCAATTACCACTGTCTTGGGGACAAAAAAAGACATCTCATTTTTAAAAGGTGTCGGAAGCAAATGGAATAGCCCTTCAGTTTGAAATGAAGAATCTAAAGAATGTGTGCAAAGCAGCTATTATGAGCCAGCTTCAAAGCTGATTATTTTGCCATGATATTAGCAATTTGTATAGAATAAATACATGAATTTTAGTCTTACTTAGTTAGGCTTTAAACTAAGAATGTTGGTTATAATTCAGTGATTGAATGGTTCAATGTTAAGAAATTGCTTGTTGAAGAATATATTAACAAGCAATGCACAAGAATGGTGCTTGCATATTTTGACATCTGTGGGACATATTTTCCATCCATTTGGTTTATAGGAAATTCCAAAAAAGTATTGTAATATTTTTTTTTCTTATTGGACATTTTGATATTTTCACAGTTGGAAAGGCACAGGTGTAAATGATAAAATTCCATTTAGTGGCTTCATTTTCAGAGTCCTGTGGTTGTGCATGCTGACTCTCTGACACACAGTCATGACTTAGTGGGACACTTGAATACAGCAGAGCCTTCATTAAGGCTATTACACCAGTGTTTTTCCTACAATGTTAAGTCAAAATGTCTGATGTGAAAAAAAATATTATAGACAGGACCAAATGTTAGCCAGGACTTAGCCTGCTACCAGGTCTGCCAACTTATTGTTGCAAAAAACCATTTACCCAATCATACAGTATATCACAACTGAATACAAACATGACTTTATGGACATGAAGTGACATTTGTGCAAACAGAAAGCTAAATGATAATTTGTACTATAAATGATGTGCATACAGTATGCAGCTGTAATCACAACCTGTGATACAGGCATAGTATATTGTTTTCCATATTAAAAAAATAAAGCAGGTTAAAATATGTTGCTGACCTTGATCACATGTTGGAGGTTTTAGTTAATCTCAGCTGAAACAAGTTCCCGGTAGCTGCTGCTTCTTCTAGCTTTCCCCCATTGCAATATTATTTGAAAAACAGACCCGCCAAACTTTTAAAAAACATGAGCCAAGTCCGGGTTAATGCACAGTAAATCCTAATGCTTGGGTAAACACAGATGTAAAGTTATGAACATATAATTTTCTCTCTTCATATGTTATGTTATTTTATTTTTATAGAGTATTAAGATACTTTCATACCGAACAACTGGGCGCATGTGTGAAATGATAGAATTATTGTGAATATTTTTACTTACTCATATATTTTAGGTACAGAATGATAGTCACAACTTGTTTATTTCTACTTTTTGATTTCCTCCAATGCAACATCAGGTGCACAGAACAGAAACACAGTTGTAGTTTTCTTCTGTGTGTAGTACATGTCAAGTGAAGCTCAGAGGTTATTTTCAGTGTGTATATGGTGGAGATGGTTTGATGTATCCTGTTTAAATAACATACCCAATGCATTCAGCCGGATAAGATACTGAGACCAAGAACTTATTTTCACTCCCTAGCTCCATAACTTGGACTGTGTGCCATCATGTAGAAACTATATGTAACAACCTTATACTAGAGTCACAGATACTATCACTGCACTAATGTCCTCGTTACATTTTTACAGGTAATCTTGCAAGAAGCAATTGCTGAGCATGTTGTCTTTAAATCATTTGCTTGTAGCTGTGCAGATGGTAAAGCAATGTGCAACCATCCATGCTTCAGTTATATTATAAATAAATGGAGATTGACTGTATCCTACCACCTCTGGCATGCACAAACACTTTACATAAGTGGCATAGGCTCCAATTAGCATATGGATAAAAAGATTGTAAAGATGTAAGATGAAAACATGTAATAAAAAGAATAGTTTTTCCTTTATTTATTCACAGTGCTAGAACCCAGTCCAGAATCTTGATGTGCAAGTGGTTTGTTTGATGTTCAAGATTAGAAATTCACCATCAGTACTGAGCACCATGACAATTTCAATGAAAGCCACCTTTCAGATCACATATTTACGTCAGGTACTGAGTTGAGTACAGAGTCTGATTTACAGTATTCCTTCTAACTACAAAATCTGGCTTTTCAGGTTTAGCCATTTCCTGTCCCAACTGTGTCTGCAGCAAAAACTACATTGTAAAAACAGTGAAATCACACTAAGGCATGTACATATTACACCATTATTATAGTGTTTTTACATCCAAGGAATTCAGAGTGTACCCTGTACGAGTTCTCTTAAAAATCACACATAGTTGTCTGGCTGTGATACGTTTCTATCGTATTCCATTTGCACCAACTGAGGTGAAAATTATTCATGTTAACAGAATGAATTGTAGAAGCAAGAGACAAATTAAGGAGGGACCATTGCCCAAACTGTCATTCAATTTGTACCAGTAATGGCATAAAAAATCCTTTGAAAAGATTGCAAAGTGTATCTGCCACATATAGAACAAGATAAACAAAATCAGAGTTAGCAGCTTTAAAAGGTAGATTGTGAGGTGGGTATTCTATTATTCTCTTAGTGTGTATTCAGGCTTATTGATAGTGAATACCTCACTTTTGCTTAGATTCAGTTTAAGTATATCCAGAAATCTGGAGAAAAAGTGTTCTAAGTGAAAGTGCTGTGGGAATGGAAAGACATAAGTTGAGGACAAATAGCAGAAAGTTGTCCACATAAAGGGCAACCTTCAAGTCAAACTTCAACCATTTCTAGTAATGTCATTGTGATAAAGCAATAAAGTTGGAAATATTCAGAGCAGAGTTTATGCTGTTGGTCCTATTGGAGGCCTGTGGCAATACATAGAGTAGTTTGATCCAAGATATGAATATATCCCCACACTTTTTCAGTGTCTAAAGAAATCAAAGCGTCAGGAAGAGTGAATTATGTTAAATGTCTGAGATTAAAGGAGTGTCTATCACAAATAACACCAGTTTGATCCAAGAATATAATTGAAGGGTGGATGGTTTCCAAACACCAGGCCATTAGTTTTGGCAATAATTTAAAGTCCACATTTAAATAACTTATGGGACAATATGAACCACATGAGTAGTCTTTGCCCTTCTTTAAAAGCAAGGAAATGTATGCCTGCATTAAAGTTTGGGGAAGAGCAAAAAAAGCATCAACAAACACATCTGCCAAAAATGGAGCCAACTCTTTCCAAAATGTTTTCTAAAACTTGGCTGGAAATCGTTGGGTCTAGGACTTTTACCACTTTGTAGTGCTCTAGCCGCAGTTTCAAGTTCTGTTGTGATTGGTTGTGCCAAGTCCCTTGCCACGAGCAACAGTAGGAATGTTAATTTTTTCTAAATCTAATGTAGTAGAATTGAGTTCAGATGAGTACAGTGAAGTATAAAATTCCTCAAAGGTCTCGTTGATTTCTAATTGGTCTGACAGGGCACCTGAATTTGTCTTAATGCACGAAATTAATCGAGATGACGACATTTGACGCAGTAGCAGTAGCTTTTTTTTTAAGTCATTGAAAGTGGGTGGCAGAGTATTCTTGGAAATACCACAGTTACTGCAAGGTTACAGAGTGGCTAGGCTGTGGACAGACACATTGCAGTCTGCATCCATCTTTCTAGATTATTGTATTTCACATTAAACACTACGTCCATTGAAAAAGTAAGCTGCTGAAAATGTAAGCAGCTGTCAGTTGGTGAAATTCCACCTCCACATGGCCTCGACAATGTCCATCAGAACTGGAGAATGTTGTACTAATGGGCTGAAAAACACCAGAGGAGTTGTTACCCTTGTTTGTCAGTGTGGTTGGTTCATCCCTAGAACAACTGTGTTGTGATTGGTCTTCTTCTCCTCTTTGATGCTGATTGGTTGCACCTTGGTTATATCAGAGCACTGCAGTGGTGAAACTGTCTAAAGAAAATCCAGCAATGATGTCAACAAATCAAAGACATCAGTTTTGGTTGTAGAATTGACAGGAAGAATAATAAACTGCATTCCCAAGTACATACAGAACACACTCAAACAAAGGCAAGAGAAAAAAAATCAAAAAACAGAGAACTTCTTGTTCAAATAGAAGGCTATTGGTATTCAGTGGATTCATGTCAGAAAATGGCCGCTACTATTTATGTATTTAATTATTTTAACAAAATAAAATACAGCCTCATTTAAATCCGCAACAAGTAGTCAAGGACAGGATGGGGCTTTCCCACCACCACAAAAATGCAATCAAATTTGCATCACTGCTCATCCACTGTCTTCTATTGCTTAATTGGAAGGGTGGGATTCTGACTACCTCACTTATTCTTGGTGGATCCAGGATGTGATGCTATCATTGAATCAGGAAAAAGTCAGGTAGTTTTCTACACAGGTCAGAGGAAAAAAATGACAAATCCTGGTCATCATTTATTGAACATGTCAAAAACTTGGATCTAGTATCAACTTTTAAACTGTTTGTAGCCGCTAGACTGTTGAAAGGTACAGCGTTGAAAAAGAAGTGCAGATAGCTCTGACAGTGTGACTGTGGCTGCAAGAATAGAAATTCTGTCACCTACTCCTCTGGGTCAGTTGTAAAACTGTATTGATAATGTAAGTTGATATTATTGGTTTGGGAGATGGGGGTGGCATGGGGGAGTGGTTAACACATGTCATAAAAATATAAGCATTTTGATTGCTATTCTTTAAAAATGAAATTCTATAAATGAAGATGGAAAAAAAAATCCATGGCCAATGTTAAAGGGGCATCAGTGTACACACACACACACTGTTTTGTAAGGCACATGATGTCAAACACACTTCACAAACACAGCACTATGAATACAGACTTTTTTTCAAGTTTCATTTCATTTTATTTAATTCAGTCAATAGCTGGCTTGGTTTTCAGATCATGACATCATGAAAGCATTGAAATTCTTCCCCTAAAATTAGATTTCAGGTTGCTTTTCTCCATTTTAAATTTCAATCAAGGATGACAGTTTCATTAAACAGTCATTTTTCTGTTAAATACTTCTCCCTCTTCCACTTAAATTTGCTCTCAGAAAGGACCCTAATTGAAATGTCCCACTGCTGTGACCTTGGAATGGTAATTTTAAACTGAGACATTTATCTCTGCCTTGGTCCTCGGTGTAATTTGTCCTCTGATAAAAAATGTTGGGTGAGTCAAGCATGTATTAAGCTGATATCTGTTAACCAAATGTAATTCATACAGGGTAACACAAGAGCAATGGTAATTCAACCTACATTTTTTAATGGACCTAAAGACAGTCTTCAGAGAGTAACAAAGACAATTGTTTGTTATGATACTCATTTAAAACAAACTTAATACAAACTAGCACTCTCGTCTTTACAATTGGCTCACCATACTTACCATTTAAGCATTATAATACAGCTTGTTTTGGTGAATGTCAATAGAAATTGCAATATTCTTTTTTTTTGCTACATTGAACTACCAAGTATTTTTAGTAATTTATTATTAATTTACCATATCTCAAAACCTACAGTAAATAGCTAAGTATTCTGACATTTCACATGCTTCCCAGAGGAGGCGTCCTTTGGATATTGACAACCTAATGACTCCTCCTTTAGTGCTGGCCTCAGAGCAAACAAATCATTACCGTCTGGGACGTAGTATGATAATATTTTATCATAACTTACCCTGTAATTTGTATGTTTTCACAGGATATCCCATGGTTTTCTTTAAGCATACATCACTTGCCGTCTTGTATATTGGACTTTCAAATGGATTTGGCTTTCATGCTGCTGATACCTGAAGATTCTGTTCATTTCTGAGCTTCCCACACATTTTCAGATCCACTGTCCTGAGATGCTTCATTACTGTTTACCGTAGCCTCAACTCAACTCAACTCAGCTGAAGTTATAGTGATACTGGATAGAGTGCCTATCAGTGTCTGTACTTTAATTGAAAGATTCAGGATAGTCTGTGCTCATCTTCTGACAGCTAATCACTCATCATCTCTCATAAATCGTCCGTGACCCCTCAGGATAATTGACAAAGGACACCAAAGCAAAGAGTGGACTTTCTTCCCATAGATCTGTGGGCCTCTCAACCAACCTCTCATTGTGCCTTCTTTTTAGTACACCAGAAACAGTGTGTATCAGTTATAGTAGTCATTGGCCTCATACAGTAGATACTTTTGCCAGCATTAAGCAACTGTGAAGGCTGACTCATCCAGCAGCATTTTACCAGCATTTTGGCTCAAAATGACTTTCACATCAGGAGACTTGTCCAGTCAATACTAAGTTTCAATTTTCAAGTCAAAGACAATTTTGCTAAACATGAGTAATAGCTTAATATCTACTCAACTCAGGCCTACATTGTATGAGGACTTTGGTATTGTAAGGCACTAGGTGGACAGAGATTACTAAAGTGGCTAGTTGCCAATACCTGAGGTTTCCTATGCTAAAACCTCCACCACTCAGTTACATGCCTATCAGTAAATGGCAGTAAAGACACACAATGATGCCATAATAAGGGTTTTTAAATTGTTCTCTTCAACATACAATAGAAAGAGCAGAGGAATGAGAACAAATAGAAATGTATTCCCATCCTCCCCTTATATTTATCAGATGTATGTTTAAAAAGGGAGGTGTCCCACAAGGAAAATTTTCCTGAGCATCTCAGGTGTCCAAGACAAGGAATGGCAATCCAAGAATACCATAACAATATTGTAAACTTTTAGAAAACTCCAAAGAGATGGGCTGTGTGCTTTACAATATGCATGTTATACACAGCTGTTCATTTTCCTAGCTATTTCCCTTGGTTTTATGCTGAAAAGCTCTCTCAAATGTGCCTAATTCCCTCAATGATAATTTCATAATGGGAATACTGCTCAGTGTATTATTTCTCCCGGTACTTGCAAAGAGCCAGACAGAGAAGGTATTGGGTTATTAAAACCCAGCACTCTAACTAGATCTGTTTTGATTGCCACATGACAAGGAGCTGAGACACTTGTTTTATCTCGATTGTTGGTTTGTTCTTTAAATATTCCAACTTGGAAAACAAACACTATCTCACATTTTGTGGCTGGCCAGTGCATACCTGAAAAAAAAACTTAATTAACAAAAAGAAGAAGCATGGCTAGAATGTTAGTTAGGATAATCAAAGAGATCCTTACTTTGTGCTGGAGAGCATGTTTCCCCACCGTGATACTGAACTCATCAATTTTGTGATTCACAGTTAACTGCACACAATCTCTCTAAAATTCTCTCACCATTAGCTCTGTGCAGTATGAGTGTCTGTTTCCTGCCACTTTCCTGTGTGCACATCTCAAAATGCTGTCACTGGGGAAACCCCTCCCTCGATTCCAAGTTGGAGGCTACTCGATGTGCTGCGAGATATATTTTTGTAACGCTGTGGGATGTTGTAAACTTGACTGATTGCAAAAACATAAGTGCAGCATCCAGAAAAAAAGAAAACCAAACTATTGGTTTGTGTAGCTAAAAAGAACATTACAGAGATCATGTGCACTGGACACAAAACAACAAGGCTTTTTCAGTCACAAAGACAGACTGCTCAACTCTACAGGCATGCTTTTTTCCATCTAATGCTATATCCTATTAATTATTCTCAATACACTATTGTTCTGAAGACAGGTGAGTCATATGTGAATTACAAATGTATGTGGGTGTAAAAAATGTACCAGCCACATAAGTGTTGAATAGCTGTTGAAGGCAAAAACATTCACACATTGGTAGCTTACTAATGCCCTGCAGCCTGTTATAGCACTAATGGAGCTCTTTGAGTAGAGAAAAATGTCATAAGTCTGTGATTGTTTTTTTTTTTTTAGGTAGTAGTGTAGCCATCTACAAGCAGAATATTTTACAAAATTTGTTGAGTATGAGAGGTTTGCAGTTGCAGTGTGAGATAATTCGATTTTAATCTCTACACATTTCACGGTGTTCTCTTGGGCTTTTTAGTGTTAACCTAACTGTATTTTCAAGTGCTATAAGGACATTGTCAAGATAAATCACTTGATATGTGTTAAAAACTCTTGGCAGTAGTTCTAAACCCTGCCCTTTAGCCAGTTAGTAATTCTGACATTTGTACTATTTATCTGCGCAGGGTGCCTACATGGAAAAATTGATGTAGATGTTAAAGAGAGGTGGGGAGGCTGGAATAGCACTGCATGGCGCAAGGGTGGAGGAAGCAGAGGCGGTAGCATGAGTAATTGTAATACTATAGAGCACTGAAGTATAAACCATAATATATAAAATAAAACAAACAAACAAAAAATTGAATAAACTGAAATAGTAAAAATACCAGAGAAAAGTTGGCAGTACATATCTCCTGATTGATTTTCTTTAATCCAAGGTGAAAATAAACATATACTCATGCTCTATTCAGAAATATATTATATAAAATCCTCTTAAATAATCAAGAATTTATAGCATGTAAAACACCATACATGCACAATGTAAAAGGAAATTACAACATTAAGAGCTGATAGATAAAATAGGCAAAAAGAAATTTTTGCAACCAGAATGTTTTCAAATATTTGATGTTCCTTATGGCGAGACAAGGCCAGTTTATTTGTCTAGCACCTCTCAAAAAAGAAAAAGTCAAACTGCTTCAGACAAGGCAATAAAATGCATTATATCAACATTTAAAATTACAGTGAAGAGAAAAACCTGTCTATTAAAGCAGAATAAAATAACTTTTTTTTTTTTTTTAAATACAGTGGTTGCCATGTGCAGGAAGAACAATGTCATTTTAAAAACATTGGCAATAAAAAATGTTGACAGGAAACACAATCTAAAGTTCAGCAGAATTGCCCAATTTCCACAGCATCAATCACTTTTGTGGAGACCAGAGGTTGATGACTCGGATGGCTTTCACATATATATACTGTATGCTGGTTTAATTTTCCCAGCATTTACCGCTTTGTCAGTCCCTGCCTTGTCAGAGTTCTTTTAAAAAAAATAACTTTCACAGATCGGCTACATATTGGAACCTCTCAAAAGAAATTAATCTAAATTCCTGTGATTCTATATGTTCCTGTGTTCAAGCTAAGTTTCTTGTCAAATTCTGTCTATTATGCATATACAGTTCACTGTAAAATAATGGATTAGACACAGCATGCAGTCCATTAACTTGCGGTAAGCTTCCTATTAAACTTGCATAACGGTGAGATGGGTAGCTTGACAAGCACTGTAATGTAATGGCTTCTCTTCACTGCCAAATATGGAATGACTCTGTGTCATACATCATTATAAAGGCAGAAATGCCAGACGTTGAGGGAGGTTGGCCACGCATCTGCCAAAATCATCACGCATGAGTGCGAATAAGACACAGTAAAAAAAAGTGTCTGGATGTTACATGCATGCATAGTATTTAATTCACTTAAACACTTAGCCATTGTGACATGCTAGGAGCAGGCATCTTACATTTCTTGCTGGAAGGAAAGAGTATAGTACTACCCCTACATGGATTAAATTGGAACCAAATTTCACTTCCAGGCAATCTGGGCATTTTAGGGATAGCCCTCTCTATTCAAGGAAAGACAATGTCCAAATGTTGATCAAACATAGAGCCAAACCTGTGCTGAAGGTGGAGCCAGTGAAAAAACATGTAGTTGCTCAAATCAAATTGGTTTATACTTATTGTCCATGGTAAAATGTGTGCAGCCAGGCCCATTTACCCCAATTGTTTCAATGAAAATCCTACCATGCAACCAAAAGTTAATAGTGTTTGTCCAGCAAATATCAGATAATTAATCAAGAAAAAAAAAATTATTTGAATAAATCTTAGTCCTTGAAAGTTGGCTTGTAGTATTTTTTTGTTTCTTTGCTAATAAATGCAGGTGCTTTTTTTCTCCATAGCCGTATCTGCAGGAAAAAAGGGACTCAACAATGTTTTAATAGTGGACTTCTGATTTGGTTCACCAAATACATGTGTGATTAAACAACAAACACAGACCATCGTCTCAATTTGTATTGTGTTTGTATACTTAATATGTTTTTGTTTTTAATCATATGGATAGCTATAGAAGTCAGTGTGGCTAAACCACAACAGAGTTTATCAGTGAACACAGTCAAAAAGATAAATCTTCACCAATCTCCTTTTCTTATCACCAAGGTGAGCTTAAACACTTGTGTGCACAAATAATGATTTAAAGGGTCAACTGCTCGCTAACAGCAACCTGCTGAAGGTCACTTTTCTTGTTTGGCGTCTTTGCTTTGTGGTTTCTTTAGACAGAGGTCGTCACGACACATTGTTTTCTCAAAGGCATCCATCAAAGCCATCTCCTTTGGCATTGATTACCTTGGCTCATTAAGAAGCCCTCTGAAGACCCCCATCGTTTGTCTCATACTCCCATCCCCCTACACACGCACATACACACCCAGACACACACACTTATGTACCACCACCACCACCACCGCTGCCTGAACACACATCACAGGACACGTCTTCAACACGTATAGTTAAACAACAGCTGCATCTTTGAATTTAATTAAATACTGATGGATTCATGTATTTCATTGACAGCAAACAACAAAAACAAACAACAAAAACAATAGATTGACAACAAAACAATGTTATATTTCTTAAAGAACCTTGGGATAGCCAAAACAAAAAAAACGTTGAACTGTAAATTTATTAATATAAGAGGGAACTGTAAATTTTCATATTATTTTGCAACACATCTTATCCAAAGCGTCTGTCAAGAAAACTACATTGCAGGGTAGAACACATCCACTCGGTGGATTTAGACACAAATGCTTGATTTTTTTCATTCAAACTACTTCTTTTAAATCAATAGTGCCAGTGATGCCTGATTGCATTCTGTAAGAAATGCAATTGAATGGTGACTTCAGTGCAACTCAAATCAATGCTATTTGTCGATCCAGGAAATTACTTGTGTCGTGAAACCTGAGACCGTAACAAGACAGGAATACCCTGCCAATGACATTTGTTTAAGAGGAAATTGTCTCCTTTTTTGGGCCTTCCGACATAGAGTGGGATCTGTTTGATCTCTTAGGATATGAATGTTTCTATAACATCCAAGTACGATCCTGGCTGCAAAGATTAAAAAGAGACACCAAGACAACTTTGACCACACATTAAGAGGGAAGAATTAAGACAATTTAGTTTTATCCACTTCTCTACAGCCTGTAGATTAAAGCCATATTGACTGTGACTAATGTGGTGACTTAGAGTAGGGAAGCATGGGTCCTAAGTGTCATATTAGGTTTTGGCACAGCCAGGTTAGTATGACATAGCTCAAGGAGAAAGAAATGGGACTGGTGAAGATGAGCCAGAAAAGTAGGCTCAAATGGATCAGGTAGCTGGCAGAAAGACGCGTCACCTAACATTGTCAAGGGGCAGGTATTTTTAGGCCCAACAGCCACAGTTCACTGGCAGTTTTACAAAAAGGATTGTAGGGCAACTGCAAAAGATAGAGAAAGAGAGTAGTAGAGGAGAGAGAGAGAGAAAGAGAGAGAGAGAGCACTAATAAATTGTCATTGAGGGAACCTTTGGTATAAGATAACCAGTGGCAGAGACATGAGCACAGCATGGGTCCCTCAGGGTCCTTATACACACTTCTTAATTTCGAGATGATGCTGGAACTCTTTTGTTTGATAGTTTAGACTGGGCCAACATATTTCCCTTGGCCACTGGTATCACTGCAATGATTTGACTCTTAAAATGGGGATGCACCACAGAGATATTTGTTTCAACAGTTGAACACATTTGCGTCTCTAATTGAGGAATAATTGCTCTCTGACTCTTTAGGCCTGTGTGTCTACCACACAATATGACCATTACAGCTTCACAGTACTGTACTGTCTCTGTTGTACATGAAAATATTGTATCTATACACCTTTAACACAGTGCTTGAAGCTGAAAAACTGTAGGAATACTTGCAGTATAGTGAACAACTTTATTGCTTCAGTGCCAAATACAAGGGTTAAAATTAACTCCTACATTGTGCCTACTTAAAACCATTCATTACACATCAAATTTTAGTATTATGAACAACTGTGCCTCCACCTTTCCCTTTGATTCCCAGTGCTTGTACAACATTTCAACGTCAAATACACACAATCATATCTCTGTGCTGTATGTGCCTGACATAGACACTTAATGCTCAAGAAAACTACATCTTTATTAACCTTCTCCTTGGTAGAAAATTACATTATGTCAAGGAAAGCTTAGATGCATGTGGCAGAAAACAAAACAGATGTGAATTCAAGCCAGGAAGTTTGCAGCCTTTTCATGTGACCCTCTTTATGTACTAAAAGAAAGCTACTTACCTCAAGGACAAAACTAACATTGAGTAGAAGTGGTGTAATTTATGAGATCCTGTGTCCCCCTGGAAATGAAACATACATTGAAGAAGAAGGCCAAGGCTTTGGTCCAAGTTAAAAACAAAAAAAAATGGGAATACATAATTGAGATTTCTGGAGCACAAAAGAGCAACTGAACAACAAGGTAGCACATAAAAAGCTCTTCTTAAAAACCAAAGAGCAATCACCATGGATTCTATGTTACAACTTATAGGTTTTAAAAGCCAACACAAATTTGAAAACGGATCTAGTAGATTAGAAAAACCAGGACAAAGAAGTTGGCAATTTAAAATTGCGAACTAAAATATGAGCAATGGAAATACATGAATTTTGAAAAAACTCTCCAATGCTCCAAAAATATGTACATGCTCATGAGGTGGTTTTACAGACTTTATGACAAAGCAATATTTCGCAAAAGTGAAATGGAAACCCTTTTTCCACATTTAAGTCACATGACATCCGGAAACATTGCAGAATGTTATCTCCCAAAAAATGTTTGATACATGGCCATTGCCAGATATAAGGGGATTGCCTTTCCGTCATTGCGTGTCATCAGATGCCCTTGCCCAATGCTAAAACTGCTATTGTGGTGGATGCAATCATACCAACAATATGCAGATTCTGGGAATCTGTTGCCATGTTTAATTGGAATGATACCGCGAGAGGAGAATACCCAGCTTTATCCGATTAACATCTCTCAACGGATGCAAAAGTGCAATCGAACCACGGCTGGTGACACCAATCACAATCTCGCTACTAAAGCCCAGGTGGGATATGTGGTGGTATTGTACAGATAAACAAAATAAGTAATAACCCATCCGAACATTTGTTTTCTTTCTTTTGTTTTACATGGAGTCAGTTCGTCGACTCTTGTTGAGGTTATATATAAAAAGTCTACAATTGTTACGAGAAGCCGACGTGATGAATAATGGCTTGTAGTTAAAAAGCAGCACAGATTTCAATCTAGATAATCATCGTCAGTGCGGCTGGGTAAGCTTGACTGAGCAGCAAATATAAAGCTTAGACACTTATGTCAGCTAGAAACGATCAGCTAATTAGAGCCACTCAAGTAACCAGTCAGCCAGGGTGTCTCAGGTGTGCTATGGCACAAGTATACATAGAGGGTTCTTTCCAATTTCTTAATTACTCTATGCCTCCCCATCTCCTCATCTACTGTCCTCCAGCATGTGACCCGGAAATCCATCGAAGTTTGCTGCCACTGAGAATTTTCTGGTCTGTGAGGAGAAAGGAGGCTGTAGAAGTTTCCATCTTCTCTCTCTAAATGAAGTGACCAGCAGGAGAATGAGATGATAAAAAATATCTAAAACAATACAAATAATTGGTAGTTGTTGATACACACACACACACACACACACACACACAAACACACACACACAAATAGGCAGGTAATTATTTTGATACCCACAATCTCTCACACAGGTGATTTAGTTTAAGCTTGTGTTTTCACCCTGCAGAGTTTACATTAGAAAGCTCTTTCTTGGAGGACAAACAGTTTTGGTTCTTATACCACTCATTCTGCTATCTTAAAAAGTCCCTGCTTCAGAGGTAATAATGGACTTTCTCTTGTACTTTCCAGGGATCACTGCAGTGGTGTTTGCAGTTCTGAATGCCACTGGCTTGTCGGAACACAAACCTCATGACTATTAGCAAGCACTGACAATCATAAGTGTCATTATACGATCTTGTCATGGGAGTTTCTTATAATGATATTGGTATTTTAATAACAGTAATGAAGCTGAATTCCCAACAGCAAGATAAAGAATAGACAGAAATGAAATAAAACAAAGAAATATAATTGTTTCAATATGGACAAAATTGAAAAACAATTTCACTTTGGAGATAAATTTCTTGCCTCTCTTGTGTTTCCAATCTCCCTTTTCATCTCCTTACATCTTCCTTAAATCTTGAACAAACCCACCTCCTTTTAGTCCATTATCGTTTTAATTAGGTTGATCTTCACAGCTCTTCACATCCAATGGAAACATAAATATGAATGTCTAAGATTCTGATTTGGTTCATTTAGTTCATGGGTTTTCTTGGTTCCTGGGAATGTATTATCAAAAAGATCTCATTTTTGCCTCACATACATAATTTAATCTGGTTAAGGTTAGGGTTAAATAAATGTAGCTATATAATTGTATGTCTCGTGTGGTCATTTGAGGGAAAGTGTGATGGATAATATGGGTGTTTGCCTCCCATCTATTTTGAGAAACTAACCTTTGTCACATTGGTGTAAGTCTTGATGGCCGGGGACACAAAAGCACTGGGGGAGAAGCATGGCAGCTCCTTCCCTCCTGAGGTTGACCAGTGACAAAAGTTTCAATGCACACCAGGAGATATTACCAGCTTGGCAGTTCCTCCTTTCCATGGACAGTAATAGTCAAGGAGAAATCAATTTCTTGCAGATCTGCCATCCACATGTAGCAGGAGCAGCTATGTTAGTTTTAAGGAGACAGCTGGCGCGCTGCGAGTTAGTGCCTCTGCTCATTAAATTGACCCTCATGCCATATTGAAGTTTCTGCTACAAACTGAGATTATGTGAGATAGGCTGATTATTCTTCACCTCATTTTCAGCTTCTTCCCTTCACGATTATTTTCACTTGTACTACAAGTTAGCAGTTAGTTTTATACAACTATCAACTCACTACAACCGTTAGCTTGACTGAAAATGTGTCCAATGTGTAGAGTGAAGACATCATTTTGTTAAGAATATCTGACCAGTTTTCTGTAAAGAATATATACATTTGTCCACACCGTTTAAAACTTAGTATTCTATTTATGATATTACACAAACAATGCATTAATTCTTTACTCAACCTTTTAATTCCTGTGCTGCAGTATGAAAGTAGTAGTTTTGGTAGTAGTTTTAGGACTTACCCAGAGTTGAGACTGCTGGTGTTTTGAATGGTATCAGTATAACACTATTGAGAGACTGACTTGTTTAGTGGCCTATCTCCTTGTCATTTTATTAGACTTCATTTTGCCGGCTCAGTCTGCGGGTCTTCTTGTGACACTCCCCAAACAAAGGGGACAGATTTCTTGGGAAGGTGGATATGTCACTGTCACTGTCAGTATTAGTCAAACTTTCACATTGTCAGCAAAATAATCATACGCAAAGCATTCATATACAGGATAGTACTTGGGATATTTTAGAAGTGCTAATGTGAGACTCAGAGAAAACACTGTGCTAAGTAGCTCAAACTGCAGGCACAAGCACTGACATTTAAAGTAGCTAGTTGCTGGAGACCAAAGCAAAACTAAAACGATATTGAATATTGGACTCCAGATGAATGTGAATGCTGCTCCTGCTGGATGTTTAGGCATTTGTTTGCTGATTATTTAGCCATAACAACTTTGTGAGGCGATGATATGTTGAAGTGTGTGTGTTTGTCAGAACAAGCTCTTCTGTCTCCAAAGGGAGCTTTAATCCCAAAGGATGGATTTTATGAGATTCATGAAAATTACTGTTACACTTTGTTTTTGGTTGTAGGCTATCTAAAATTGTGTCTGCAATACCTCCCCTTCCTCTTGCATTTCTTAAGTAGAGCAGTACTATTAGTTTCAGATGATTTCAATTTACAGTTACCATCCAAGTCTGATTACCTTTGTAGTTTTGAAGACCCAAAAACATTTGTGAGTGAGTATAACAAACTGAAAAATAACAATACAGCAAAAACAGCAGAGACCCTCCTCATCCACCTGGGAAAGGATTTTACAGTCCAATTACTTGGAGCCATTTGTTAAACCTCCATTTTCCCATGATTCTATGTAAGTCCCTTAAAATCCTGCATCTTGCTTTGTATGACAACTAGAACCATCTAGGAACTTCCCCGATTTCATCTATACAACTTGGAATATGCATAAACCAGTTAAAAGGCGTGGGAAACTTTGAGGACAGGCTTCAGTCTCTAGTGATGTTTGGTGCCTCATCCTCATTATATATCTCAAACAATGCCCAAGGGCCTCATTTTGACCAATGTTGATGCGAACACGGCCACAAAATACACTGTGTGCACATGCAAACACACTCACACACTGTGAAAATGTTTTGCATCCATTCCTTGATGCTAATCTCACTCGAGGATTATACATTCTGAGAACAGTGATTCCCAGATGTCAAAGTCAGTACTTATTTTCATGTTTCAGTGCAGAAGCCAGCAGTCTTGGGAACACATAGTCATTAACATGCCGCTCTGTTACAATGCAAAGTTTCCACTCATTCTCTCTCTCCCGTCTTCTGCAAGTCTTTTCTGGCTTTTCATTTCCCTCCCATCTACTGTCTTTCTGTCCTGTGGTAAGAACACAATACAGACATCTTCCTGGATTTGGCAAGTCTTGAAATTATGCCAGCATAGGAAAGTTTGACGAGGTTTGTTTGTTTTTGGTTTTTTGTTGTTGTTTACCAATTTGAGGGCATACATACCTTACTGGAATTACATGCACAAACAACATTAAGCTGCATGTTTACCGAGGGATTTGTGTCAGATTGCCATTTATCTAAACACAGTCAGGCATGGACAAAGCACACTCTGTCACCATGTATTAGAAATAGGTTGAGGTTTTCGAGTAAGGTTGACTGTTTTGAGATGCATATTCACAGTCAGCCTTCCTGCAGCAAGCTTTCTAATACTTGATTAGCTAAAGTATTTACAAAACATGAAGTATTTCTTTGGGGCTCTCCGCCCTAAAGGACAAATTTTGCAGTGCCTTTTAGTTGTACACCAAAGCTAAACTCACTTCCTTTGTCGCACACAAAAAAACTCACTAATTTCATCCACATTTATCAGAAATCCACTCCCAGCTGTACCTCTGGAGTATATCTCCCTAATTAATGACTTAATTAAAAACACTTGTGGGATTATGAAAGGGGTCAAATTTGTCCCTATTCAATCAGACACATTCTATTTGGGTGCATCAGAGAGCAGTGTAAGTGATATAGCTTTAGTACTTCAAAGGCACACATTCAGCCAGTGGAGCATGATGTCATACAAGGTTTTTTGTAATCACATCTGCCTTTTCAAGACCTGGTTCATGATATTTCGCAACTGATGATAGAAAGGAAATTGCTGAGAGTACACATCTATGTTGTATGTATGTACAGTATGGTGTGTTAGTGTGTGTCAGAGGACGTGTCACCACATTTAAGAATGTGAGGATCACTGACAGTACTCAAAGTCAGATTAAGTGTCTGGTTGCTGAAGAGAATCCAAGATCGTTCATGTCTCATGGGACAGCTGGGGGGAAAACAAGTTTTCTACATCTGAAGAAAGACAAGTCACTTTGTTTTTATCTGTTCAATGTCGTTGCCCCAGCCTCTCATTGGCTAATCAATGAAACCCAAGAGGGCTCATCAGGCACCAAGGAATGTCAGCCAAAAGCCTTTGATCCGCTGACCTTCATCCACTGATGCTCCAGCAAAAATACCATAGAGAGTGATCCATGTTTGCATGCTTTTAATGGGCCTCGGAGGGCCTTGTTGACAGTCCTTTGGTTTCCAAAGGGTCAGTTCTGTAACTGTACAGCATAGCCTTGAAAACCTTTGGAAATTTGCCTCTGACATCTCCCCAAAGACTCATGCACCATCATACACATGACAGTAAACTAAGAGGCTTATTAGTAATACATGATTAAGTGATTACTTGTTAAACAGTAAAATACTGATTATGCTGGAAATGGAGCATGGGTTAAATATGGAAACATCTAACTCTAATTCCTTCAAGTGAGGCACCAAGCCACAAAGACATTTTACTAACGTTTGGAGAGAGACGTAAAGAAACACACAACTGTTGTTTTGTTTTTTTAAAGGACTAGGCAAAATTAAGAGATTAATCTCAACATGGTGACTGAAAAACATGTTTGTTGACTACAGGCTACAACGTGTGTGTGTGTATGTGTATGTGTGTGTGCACGCGCGCTCAGATGTTGTAATGGCACTCTGGCTAGGACTGAGAAACTGATTCGGCTCTCTGAGGCAACCATTTATCTTAATCTGGGGTGACCTAAATCCTCGCCATCTCCCGCTGTACAGTCTTTCCCTTTAAAACAGAATTTCACACTCCATCCTCCCATGTACCATCCTTCTCTTAACCATAATTGATGACTGTAACCTTTTAATGGTCCACCATATTCATCCACAGCAAAAGCACCCTCTATGTTGTCCATGGACAAGCACAAAAAAGTGGCATTGCCACTGCATGAAAATGAAGAGGAGCAATGAGACAAGTTTTATTCAAGCGTGTTACAAAAGGGTAATCTATAATCAGAGTGCGAGTCTGACACCCTGACACTGTGAGCAGATCTGGTGGATAAATCAGAAAAATGAGGACAGTAGCCACATTTCATGCACTGATTTGTGAATTTTCATTGTGTCAGAAAAAAATGTTGCAAAATGAATACCACTGAACTAATAAAGAACTCTGTCAATAAATATTAGGCAAAATATTTTATCTTGAAAAAGTGTAAAATTAAATTTTTTACAAATTTGTTTTTGTTTGATATTTTTCCTCCTTGCAAGTCATCAAATATCAACATTAAATGCATTATATTCAACAATGTATTTGACTATAATGTATTATTAAGTATGATTAATGTATTTAAAACATTGTTCTTACATGTCTATGCAATCATTAGTTATCTGTATTGTAAAGTTGAAGACAGGATTAGGGCTTGTGAAATCAAATAAAGCAGCAAATTAAGAAATAAGTCATTCACCGAGGCTAGAAGGTGAATGTTATAATGCATATGGCTTTTAATAAAGCTTGTATTGATTTCAACAATCATGAAATAACTTAAATAAAATAAAATAATACTAAAATAATAAGTAAAAAGTAAAATCTTTTAATGAAAAAAGTCATACAAACTAGTAGTAACAGGCATGAGCAATGGCAACATCTTTGTACATTAGCACATACAGTATTTGCATTAGCATGCACCAATATGGTTTCTACCTATAATTAAAACAACTTTAGCCTGCCTAAATTTTATCATGTTTAATGTTATGCACAATAATTGTACTAATGTATTGAGAGCATTTAAATGTCCATGCTGCAAGTGCTATCAATCACTAACAATAGAAAAACATCTGATGAAAATTCCTATTGAATCCACTGCAGGGGTTTGTTTTACTTCATCATCTGAAACTGAACAGTCTCTGTGAAATCAACCCCGGTGGCCATGTTGTTCTCCCCTTTATAGTTTCTTGTTCCAGTTAGCATGCAAAAACTTGAGCACACACCTCTTTACAGGCAAAACGAAAAAAAAAAAACCCTGTGTTAAACCAATGCAAGGGGCTTTGTTGGTGGGGTCCAATGACTTTATATAGTACACAGTAGTAACACAGTAGTATTCAGGGAGTGGAACCGCGGTGTTGTAGCCTTGCTCATACACCCACTAAACCCAATCCTTTACAGCTGTCAATTGTGACGTTACACTTTTTTCTTTTTTTTTTAGAATCAAATAACTCATTAAAACCAAACTTATCAGAAAAATAAGCACTTCAAAATACATCAACGGGATAAGAACTACCTAAAATGACAGAAACTATCTTTGGTAAAGAGAGTTTATGACCTACATTGAAGCCAGCCACCAGGGGGTTTTCGAGATGTTTTGGCTTCACATTTGAGAAGCTGTCATATCATCCATCTTTATATATACTTGTTGGCGGGGTGTACGTGAGTATGTAAGGTGAAATATGAAATACGATCCAGGAAGTCCATTTAGACTAGTACAGCAGAACCATGAGTTTGAAGGTTTATCAGATGCTAAAACCCTGCAGGCCCTTCAAAATACTCTGAGACAGGATTTTATCACAGCAGCAATTACTTCCTCTTTTGTCATGACAATCACAAAATAAACAATAGAAATACACCACTGACATCATTTCTAACGTAAGCAGTAATGTGTGCTTATTTAATTGGCCACCGCAGCGTCTTGCTGAATAACATTGTGTTGCTGTCAAAGCTACGGTTGAGCCAGGTCCAACAAACAATTTTTTCATGGGAGCCCACTATCGTGGCACCTCCACTGCCTCAGCGGCTACGTTTTTGCACGCAGGGCTAAAGTAAGTTAAATGGAAAGCAATGGAAATATGGGGAGTTGATTTTTTTTTTATAGATTTGTGATACTGTAATATTGACATTCCCTCATTGATCATATTTCTCATGATACCATTTCTGCAATTGTTAAGATACCATGTAGACAATAGGAGAAAGAATGTAAGAAAATCAGCTTTAAATCCACTTAGCAATGGCACGTCGGTGTTTCTGCCATGGATTGTATAGTTGTAGGCATCTCATGTCAACCATTGTCCCAATGAATAAGTTGTATCATATGGATTCACTGTGAGCACAAGCAAGATACAATTTGGATTGATACCGAGCGTGGTTTCAGCCCCGTAGCATGAACATGACAAAAAGGATGTTCAGACCTCAGATTGTCACATCTCCAGCCAGACCTGTTGGCAGAGCAGACAGAAATTCTCAGTTTTAATCTGAGACAAATGTGCGGAAAGGTTTGAGCAAAGAGGAAGAAAGGGCAGATATAATTATGTTATAAGGGGGGGGGGGGCAATGGGATAGAAAGGAGGAAGGTGTTCACTTTCAGCTCCAGTGAGGCTCAGGCAGGTTTGGCTGCAGCACAGATACTGCTTATCACCTCATGTATGGAGAGCTCCACAGCTTTGAGATGCCTGAGGAAACATGCTGCTACCTGGGTATAGGGGAATACGATAGGCCCAAAAAGCTGGAGCTTAATTCACTTTCACTATGCGAAGAATTGCCAAATAAAATGTATGTGACAGCATGCTTTTTTTTGTCTGCTTTATAAAACTTGCAATTTTTCATTTATTTCTGTAAAACTCCATAATCACATCAGCAGTAATCCCATTATTTTAGAATTAAATGTGAAAAGATCATTGATTGTATCGATTCTCCACTCTGCTTTAAATTTTTGTTTAGCCTCTTCGCTGCCAACAGAAGTAACAGTGTGCAGTAATGGAAGACGTGATTATAGTCCCCATTAAACACAATAATTAGCTGCATGAAAACTGCAATGCACGTGCTGTTCAACATGATGGATTGCAATATTTAAGGCAGCAATATGTTTATGTATGCAAGCACTTTTAATGTTTGTTTTCAAAATAATGAAAGCCTCTGACTTATGGGAAGTAAGGCAGAACTGCAGAAGCTTCTGAGTGTGACAAATGTATTAGTCAGTTTATAGATGTCGATTAATGATTAACAGATAAAAGTTAAAAAAAAAAGTACATCTTTTATAGGTGATATGAAACAAAACCTGGCATCTTACTAGCATTATATGTCTGTGTAGACATACACGGCATGTGTCAAAATTCATTTGAAGATTGTTCAGATTTTAGTTTAAAAAAAGATGTTTTCTCACCAAAAGAGTTATGTGAGGTCGACATACCTATAGGAAATAGTGGTCTGGCACTGAACTCCTGTGATGGTCAGGGTGATGGATGAGTGTGTCTAGCTGCCATCAAATCTTGCAAATCATGTCTAAGGGGTAAAAAAAAAAAATTTTACAGCTAGTTTTAATGATTTTTTTTTAACAATGTCTAAAATCTTATCCTAAGGGCTAGCTTAACTAAATTAATGATTTAATATGACTGTTATGTGAATTTTTCTATGTTAAGCCCATTATGGGGGGCCATTAATGTCAAATGTTGCACATTGCTAGCTACTTTTATCAAAATCAATAAAAAACAGAATTTACTCCCCAAGAAAAATGATTGCCAACACTGCTTAATTACTTAAATATTACATCACAGAATTATTGTACAATCACTAGACTAATGTCAGTTATTATTTTATAGTTAAGCCCATATACGCAAAGGCAATCTAGGAAATGGAAAAATCAAACACATAAACACAAAGACAGCAATAAATACACAAATCACTTAGGGGAGGGCAGGACAGTTGGTACCAGAGCACTTAGAAAAGTGCAAAAAGTGCCAGGTTTCAAAATAACAGTCATTCTGTCTTAGTGTGTAGGTGCTGTGATGAAAGAGGTCCTCTTCCTGATGGCACTCAGCCTTCTTCCAGGTGAGGGGTGGAGGGAGGGGGCAGGTGGACTAACTGTGTTAGACAGGTCAGAATATGCAGGATTCAGAGGAAGATAGCAACCTGTCATTTTTGCTGGCTTTGAGCACAGATCTGTCCAACTGTGTCCTGTTCTGGAAAGGTGTACCCTAAGCTGCAACACAGCATATATACACCTCAGTATGTACAGCCTGTATTAGCTTAAAAAGGCAATGACTGTACACATTTCTCATCAGGTTTCAGCATGATTTCTTTAATCATATATTTACATGTTATGAAAACAACACAAACACCAACACAAATCCCTCTTCAGATCAGACAAGGTAAGCCTAGCTCAGTCAGGACCACAGAGAGAGCCTGCAGGGAAAATTGTCAGAAACTGAAACCTTTGGCCCATGAATTTCTGTCCATAAATGACACTGGACCCTGTTTTCACAGCGTTCTATAAGATAATTCCTCTTTTCAGGAAGGCAGTTAGATGTAGGGGAACAAGGTGCTGGATGATGGACTCTGCCCTGAAACAGGTGTTGCAGAATAAAAATGTGGCTCGTAGACTGCACAGCGCATTTCATATGATGAGAGTTTTTTCTGCCCAGAAACAAACACCTGTGAAAAAAGTCTGATATCATGGAAGTTATACACCTACTACATACAAACTTGTTTTATAATGCAATATAATGTAAATGATGAAATGTAGGTCAACCATGGCCCACTCCAAAATGTTTGATGAATTCTACCATCTCATCAATACTAGGCCTGACAGCTAAGCCAGCCATCTATTTATTATTCATTATGTGTAGTAAGACATACACCATATCAAAAGTTTATAGTTAAAAGACAGTCCACTCTTTTGATGTCACGTTTGTGGAAAGTTTTGTTTGTGGTTAATTGTCTTCACTTACTGCGCATCATAATGGCTGCCTGTTCGAGTAATAAACTAACACTCTTTTGAGCAACACAAAATTATTTCTTCATTGATCCATATTGCTGCCTAGTTTGTGTATCACTTGCTGCCAGTCCAGATATACCCTATATCTGGAACTGATATATAGTTATGCAGGTGATGCTGTTTGCCACTGTTGCTACAGTGTATATAGGTTTAATTCTACTCATAAACTCCTGTGTCAGTGTAAGATTCAGCATAGATGACTCAACAATATGTTAAATGCATATGATAGAAATAGCAAATAATGTAAATTATTTTATATCAACAACAGATTGTTTCCCTGTCTGTGTAAATTATTTACATGGCACAGTCAATATCAGCTGACTTGTGTATGTTTATGAGAAGGATAAAGAGGGAGTAAAAGAAGAGAGAAAGAATCTAACAATAACACATCAGTAAGGTTTATTTCCTTCACATATCCATTACTATAAATAATGAAATTGATCTGTTCTCCAAACTCTTTGTTAAAACTCTTTTCTAAACTCCTGGAATCGGGGGGAAAAAAACTGAAATAACCTCCTCCTGTGGTGTTATTTTTTTGTTTTTATTTTTTTTATTTTTTTTGTAGTTGCTCAACAACCACTCGATCACCTGTCCTTAACCTAACCGTGATTTTATTGTGAGGTAAAATCACAGATCTATTATTTAAATATATAGGCTATTTGCAACAGACACTTACTCTGGCTCTAATTGACTCTGATTGAGGCTGCTCCCAAATAATACACTGGACACAGGGATGAGACCCTGAAATCATGGGGGTACCACCAGCTGGTACAGGAGCTTCAGGATGAGTGTGGGAAAGTTTGACAATATGCTGTCAATTGCTATAATTTGTTCAGATATGTCTTGCAGCTTGTCAATGGAGATGTTAAATGTTGACATTGAAAGTGAGCAAACTTTAGCACACATGCACAAACCATGACCTGTATGCTGCCAGATAATGATTAGTGTAATTTAAATTGATGAAAAATAAATACTGCACTAATTTGCCTACGGGCCTGCTGTTTTCTCTTTAAATCATCAACTGCAGTTGGTGAAGTCATAAAGCTCCAGGTATCCAGCAACAGCTGTCACTAGTTTCTCCTTCATGATTGTTCTTTCTAAGCAAAGACCCGCCTCTCAATTCATAGGATGTGAACGCAACATGCTTACTGCCTTTAGAGAACACCTGGAAAAAGACTGGAAAAAAATGGGGGAAAAAAACCTATCCTGTCTGATTAGGACCTCACTCGTCAGTAAAATAAACCCAAAGGTATAATATTCATCACTTTGTTTTATGGTACATGGTGTTGTAAAAGTTTTGGGTCCCCAGTCTTCACACTATAGCCACAGTCTATGTCCCACAGTCTACAGTATGTCCCAGATCTCATACCCTGGTGATATTCACCTTAAAATATGACCTTGGGACAAATCACAAATAATCCCCAATACTATGCTGCAACACCTAAACCTTGACCCATAATAAATTTGAACCATAATCCGCTGTGGAATAAATAATCATACAGAATTAGATTATTCTGTTATAGACAATTAACACAGCAGAACATGGAAAATCTATCAAGGAGCACCCACCTGCCACCAACAGCATATATACAAGTTGCAAGTATTATCATCACTGCGTCTTTTGGTCATGTTCTCCCTAAACTCCAGCATAAGAACCTGGAAACTGTCAGTGTATCATTGACTGTCCTTTCTACTCTGTCCATCGTGTTTCAAAAAATCTAAATACAAATACAATCTATTCCAGAGTCCAAGAACTTATGGTCATAAAAAATGTCATACTCAAAAACAAAATCTTTCATTATAGGCAAATTCATCAACAACAAAGCGTCATGAAATTCTAAAATACAAACTCAAAGTGAAGTAGAACAGATTTGCTCTCATGGTGAGAGGAGACATTTTGTTTTTTATGATTGAAATCCTTTTAATAGCTTGAGCCATCTCCTGATCCTTTACAGCTTTTGTTGAGCAAACTGACAAGCAAGAAGTCCAGAGGAGGAGGCCCAAATCACCAACATATCTTTATTGAACACCTGTAGATATTTGATGAAGAAAAGAAACAGCGGGGGTGTTCTACCAACAGGGGTATAAATTAACCAAACCCAATGGAGCATCATCACTCAGTTAGAAGTGTAACGAATCACATTTTAAAGCTCAGTCAAGTAGAATCCTCTAGCAAAATTCTATCCTAACTGATAGGATTCATGACTATGTCTGAAAATTGAAGATGTTAGTATTCATTCATTCATTGAATATTACATCTTTTTATTTGGGCACATTTGAGGAATGTCTAAAGATTTTTTTTTATTAATAATAATAATAATAATAATAATAATAATACAATTTCCAATCTCAATTTGAACTCTTGATGACTCTCTATCCACAATAAAGAAGACAAAACAACAACAACAACACTCAGCATCATTTACTCTTCAAATAATTACATGCATTTACAATCTGATTTTTATTTCAGGGGTTAGCTGAAGGGTCATATGAGGTGATTATTGATTTTCTCCTTGCCACCACAAGCACTACTATACGTTTATTATTTTCTCAGAGTGGATAGGCTTCAACACAGGTTCACACATGCATGCAAGCATGGACACCAATACATCTACATGTGACAGAGGCTCAGCAAAACAATTAAACAAATCTCTAGGCAGCAGATGGGCCTTTGCAAGACAGGTGTGACAAGGAGAGAATGAGATTAATTCTTATTAGATGGTTTCAAACTAAGCTCCAACTCAACAGAAGCATTGTCAGACAATGAAAAAGCAAAAGAGCTACATAAGTGTTTCTACTGAATTTGATTCAAAAATTGAAATGATAGTTTTCCATTTAAACGACTGTTTACCTTTCCACTCTGCATTTTCATTCAGTGGGCTATGCCAGCGCTGTCTGCATTATTATAGATCCAATGCTTTTACCGCCAGTTTCATCAAAGCAAATTAAAATGTAATCATATTTTTTCACCTTAGAAGTCTCCAAGAGGGCATTCCCTTTAAATAACCCATGAAAATGGATTTGTGTATTTTTATAATTGATTACTGCAGATCTGCTGTCTACCTTCTGGCTGCTCTAACCCTCACACTCACTAATAACCATCTACATTAAACTCGGCAGCCAAACTGTAGTGAACTGAGGTGAGCTCGAGAAAACGTTCCTTACAATCTCTGCTTTAGTCTGTCTCCTCTGGCTCACTGTAAATGCACTAACTAAACCTCTGACATAGAAAGCATTGCTTGGCTTTGCTCCATAGTGACTCACTGGTTTACTTACTCCCTATAAACCTCATCTTACATAAGTCAATGAACAAAACATCAGTTCCACCCTGTATTAAAAATTGCATGGGTAGATGCACATAAAAATAAAAAAGGTATGTGTATGCACAATCACAAATACAATCATGTGGGGGCCTAAAGGTTATAGAGGCGGCTGTTTAATTCAGCAGAGGCAGTTGCTCAGAAGGAACTCTTTTCTGTGTAAATAAAGGTTAATAAGGGAGGCAGTCCTCATAGATTGTTATGGAATACAAGTAAATCCTCTTTGAGAATATGGCTTGTGATTTTTACTCTCTGCCAGGTTCACATTACAAATCAATATGTTTTGACACTCAAGTGAAGCAATGTAAGATCTGCCTCCAGTGATCCTCATCCTTTCGCTGACTAGAGGAATAAAATTATCACTTCACTCCTTATTCTGGATGTTATTAGGTTAAGTTAAACGTTGGAATTGGCAAATGCATTTCTGTGCATTCACATAAATATTAAGATAAGAAAAATAATAAAAAATCATGACTGATTTGTCTTTTTGACATCTATCATATGCTGCAATATGCTCCATTTCCTACTGATATGTATAAGGGATATTGCAATGTTTCAACATAATCCATCAACAGAAGTTTTTGTCTCCATCTGTGAGTCCTTATGCTCTTTGCACTGAAGTAAATATCAGCCTCACTGATGTGATTTTGTGGATGTACATCATAAGCAATGCAATGTACCACTGGCATCACGACTGTAGTCAGCTTTGCCATTTAAGAGGTGATAAATTAACAGTCTAGACTCTGCTTGCTTGATCCAAGATAGTAAATTACTGTCTACTGACCTATTTTAACAGTAGATGAGACAGTGACATGCTCACAGGCCTTCTGCACCTAAAAAACATAATCAGTTAAATACCGCATATACATTTGATCTAGTCTAATCTAATAATTCTCATATTTATTGTAGTAAATGTTATCAAATATGTCCACATCTATTAACTATAAACTATATTTATGGGGTCCAAAGGTCTAAGTCCACTTTCCTCAGATTTTTGGACCCCATAAATATAGTATACTGTATACAGACTGTATACATATATACACTGTACATATATACAGTATATATACATATATAAATACTTTGAATGTTTGGATTTCTTAATTTGTTATATCCCTGATGTTAGTATTTTATTACAATTCATTATGTACTAATATTTGATGGTGCTCACATTCACTAGAGGAATATTTTCCTCACAAAGTGATATATAAAGACAGCATGCAATTTAGCATGGTTGCACAAATGGACTACCTAAAGAAGGTTCTAATATTTAGTTTGTTTTGTTTACAGGCGATATATTGTGACAGTGTTTGTTTCTGTTTGTTTTTGGACGTGCTACTGCAAAACAATGTGTGCGTGTCATTTCAGAAGCCATTTCCTTTTCATCTGGGGTTAGAGCTTTCTTATTTTCCTCATTACTTCCCAAGGAAATGTGGGGAAAAATTTGCATACTGGTGAAATTGAAAACAACATTGAGGAACCAATACTCTAGCTCACTCAGAAAGGGGCTTTGATCGCTTTCTAAATGAGGGTGGGATTGTCGGGCCCTTGACTGTGAGTGATTTTGTGCGGAGCAAAAAGGTGTGATCTTCTTATTGTTTTACGTTTTAATGAAACCTAAACTCTTGCAGTTAGCAGTATTCCCCTTTGTGGTCTTCAGCTACCTATCTGTATTTTGTAATTCATCCCCAATCTGTTTCCATAGAGACCACAGCATCTGACTGCACTTGTTATGTGCATTATTCTGGGTAATGTAATGATAAAAAGCTTGCAAAAACTCTCAAATTTCATACTTCTAGCACACTGATCAGACTTGTTATTCAGCTTGGTGGTTTTCTGTGCTGTATTCACTGGGTCAGACACAGCTAATTCTGACTCATGTTTGATATAGACTCAACTTTGGTGTCTCATATTTTGATGTCAAATTTTGTAGCATATTTGACTGTTTATGTCAGCTGCAGAAGTGGAAGAATTGTTCAAATCCTTTACATAAGTGTAGTAAAAATGTAAAAATACCACACATACATGCAGCAAAATCAAAATGTCCTTTTTTCAATTAAAAGTGGAAAAGTTAAAAAGTCCAGCTGATTTGATATATTTGGTATGTAAGATATTAATCTACAAAGTAACTACTGTAGCTATAAAATAAGGAGCAAAGTCAAAAGGTCTTCACTCTGAAATGTAGTGTTATATAAGTAGTATGAAATGGACATACTAATGTAAAGTTCAGACCTCAGAACTTAACAGTAGTTAATACAGGACTTAAGTGAGAAAAATTGATATTCCAACTACTGGTCAGCTTTGAGATATAAAGGCACAGATGAGATCTTTGAATCACTTTAAAACACAACTTGTTAGTACAGCTATAAGGGGAATTCATTTTCCAATTGGAATTGAATTGGTTATAATGTAACTACAAAAGTAAGCAGCCAATCTTTTGTGTCCGAAATGTGCTGAAAAATGAAAACAAAAACAAAATGTCTCAGTAATATCTCACTGAATTTCACAGTGACTAAATATTTTTGCCTTTTCTTCCTCATACCTGAATGCATGCATTTCTCTTATATTTGTATCTTATCTCAATCTTGCTGATCAAGAGAAAAACAACAGTGCTGCCTTCAGGCTTCCACTCTGCCTACAGTGTGTCAGTGTGATTTATTGTTCAGGGTTTGACTCAGAATGTATCACCCACCCAAAACCTATCATCCACCTGCTGAAATAATTCATTCATACACACCATAATAACTGTATGTTAACCTAAGGTTACATTGTACATCCAAGGGACATGTTTACAATGATAATATTGTTCCCCAAACAGAGGCATATATAAAATATCTGCTTCCTGAAATAATCATTTCTGCATGATCTGCTGCTCCACCTCCAGAAGATTGTATCTGGCTGTTCTGTCTTCATCTGCCCTGCTGAACTAATTCTTGATGCTTTGGAAATAGAAAATCCAGGGCCCATGGTAATTCCTATTGGGAGGGCCAACACCATGATACCAATAATACTTTCTAGAAATTGAAGGATTGTGTTATGGGTTGATACTAGACTAATTATTGAGCCAGTTACAAACGTGTTTTACAAACAAGGCAAGGTTGAAACAAAGTAATCACAAAAACAGGAATAATATACACGTTTCTGCCCCAATTTACATACATGAGTGGAGCAGAATATTAAAAAGGCTTCTGATTATATATCACTGTCATAGCCTTTAGAACCGGTTTTACTGTTGCTTAAGCTTTCTCTAATCTTACCCAATATTATTTTCGAAAATATTGGAGGTGGATAAAAGGGTCATTGCTGGACCGTTTTAGTAAAAGAGATGAAGGTTTTTGTTAAAAATTTGTGTTTTTCCAATCATGACTTTCAGTCATTAATAATAATATCAACATGTAAATTAACATCAACACACCTACATGAACAGACTGATCATTCCACCGACATTTGAGGCCTTTGAAACAATTATTTGTATGCTGCCTTCAGTAGAGATCACAATTTATCAGATGTAAAGGGACGTAAAAGATTTAAAGTTACTGCAGTGGGTCTCTCAGTAGTGGCTGGCAATAAGCCTGTGTCTGTACTGCTGCAATAACAGTGAGACATGATCGCTGTCATTTCAATCAGGAGAAACTCTAGCTTGTTTATGCGTAATATAGCTTTGTTAGAGTCATAACTCAAGGCCTTCGAAAGAAAAGATTCAAATATTTTTCTTTCTTAAAAACGTTTTCATTTCACTGCGATGTCGGGACATTTTTCCTAATCTTCTTTTGGTAAAACTCACATGTTTGTCTGTTAAAATGTACCTTGACAAGTATAATACTCCATGAAACATGCTACAGCCAGCAGGCATCTGTGCTGCTGCAGATTATTTGCTCTAAGAGGAATGGTCAAGAATACAAGTTTTTAAAAAAAAAACACACACAAAAACAACTGTCTAACAGCAGCGTACAGCTCTGCACCTAAAAATTATATTATTCAGAATAATTGGCCACAAGAGTGTTCTACAGTGTGAAAACGTGCTACGTGGGTTTTACAAATAGCCTGCATGCATATACAACATTATTAAACTTTAACAGAAATAGTGAAAATAATAATATATCAGGTCTTAAAACATGAAAATAAAATTTAACAAAATGCCATGCCAGTGGCTCTGTCAGGCTCTGCTGAGCTAAATGCTAACATGCTAACAATGAGAATTCTCACATGCTTATAGGTTTGAGGTTTACCATGATCACCATCTTACTGTAGAATAGCATTTTAGCATGCTAACATTTGAATATTATCACTAAACAGGATCACATTAGTCATATCCTCATACATACATCATCTGGGAACCATAATTGCCTGTATCTAATTCATCAAGCACATGTTGAGATTTGCAACTCGTGCAACCAGAGGAAATTCAGGTGATCGCCAAAGTCATTAGGATTCATCCTCTGCACCTCCGTTGATATGTACCAAATTTCATGGCAATCAATCTAATAGTTGTCAAGAAACTTCACGAAAAGCCAGAAATATCAACCTCATGTTGTCGCTACAGTAAGAGTCAAGGGATTGCACAAATCATTGGTTTGCTCCTTTGGGCACCATGAATGATTGTACAAAATTTCACGGCAATTCATCAAATAGTTGTTGACCGAAGTGCTGGACCAACTAACTGACCAACTGGCAGACTGATGTTGCCATAACTACAGCCATGCTGCTAAAGTAGTTTAAAAATACACAAAATTGTAAAAAGAAAAACAGGGACTAACTAGATATGTTTCTACTACAAATTATATCCTCTTATTACTGTCTAATTTTTTTATGTTTTTTTCTGGCTTTTTATGCCTATATTATAGTGACAGTCAGGAAAAGACAGTCAAGGAGAGAGAGAGGGGGGATGACATGCAGCAAAGGGCCAGGGGTTGGATTCGAACCAAGACTAAGCCTTAATGGTACGTGCTCTACCAGGTGATCCACCAGGTGCATTTTTGGGAACCAAATATGTTAAGCGACAGAATCTTTATTTGTGAAGACTATCGTACAATAGAAAAAATATCAAACCTTTGTTTGTCACAGACCTTATTTTCGGCAACTGGCTTTTTGTCGAGGAAACCAGGGTGATGCTAGCTAACTTCCAGGTTGGCCTACAACAATACGCCATCCCTGCTGCACTCTATAAGCTGCTTCCACAGGCAACCTATAGGGTCATTTTTTATTGGAGGACAGTCTCAAATAATCTCAGCAGACATTTGTAAAAATCTAAGCCATTAAAAGTCCAAAAAAACAAAGATGCTGTCAAAAAGCCAAATAAATGCAGCTGGATTATTAGGGTTCCTATAGAAAGAGAGGGTGGTAGCTTTGTCAACCGAAACGCAGAGGTGCTTTCATAGGTTTCTAGTAAAATAGACAACTGGAAAGATTAAAGATGAAGTTACTAACAGGTATCATGTTATGCTGTTACTGCAGAGTAAATAGCATGTTCAGTGTGTTCTGGGTCATGTTTGTTTGAACTTTATTGATATTTGTGTACTTGGAAGGCTAGTAAACACATCCTGCACTTTGGATTTGCAACCAGAACTGAATAAATCACACTTTAAAAAAACATTGTTGCACTGAGTGTCTGCAAAGTGATGTCAAATGGAAATACTTGACACTTGGTTCTAAGGATTAAACTCAAGAGATAACAGTGTTTGTGTTTTTCTTTGGTTGTGACCAGCACAGGTGTAAATGTGTAGACACACTTGTCCACCCATTGCCCCCACGCCTTCCACTTACATTAATGTGCCGTTTACAGATTGGGACTCAGGGGAGCAGACAGTTACTTTAGGTTTCATCACTTTTTATTCATATTTCATGGGTTTCACAGCGATGAAAATAACCACATCAGCATTCAAGCGTTTTCAGTGATTTCAAGTAGACAGACAAACATTACTTTGTGCTTTGTCAAGCATTTGGAGTTTTCTACACAAACACGATGGAGGATTTCAGTGAATGAATTGCTAAAGCTCTCACCAGCTCTTGCGCTCTCATATTAGAACTGTAGGTCATTTGTCATTTCTGCAGTGGAAATTTATTTCTGTCTCTGCTGTTCTCACTCTTCTTTACTCAGTGTTGACCAATTTTTTCCATTCATTTCATTTCTTCATATTTACTTATTTCCTCTTGTTTGTGTCCCTCATTCAATTTGATCTTTTTAACAATAGCATGACATTGTGCTGTAGATGAAGCATTCTGCAGAAACGCACTTCACGGGATACAGTAAAAGAGAAACTGCTTAGCAAACAGCACTGCTGGAAAACTACATGCAAAACTACTGCAAAAATGACTACATGTAAAATTCATGATGTATTCTTAAGTTGCTTCAGTTTAAAAATGGCCTGTTTTGCCTGTACTCTTTTAATCTTGTAAGCAATGACTTTCTTTTCAAAGCAGTTAATTTGAAGTCCAAAACAAACTGTAAATAATGGATTACTGGAACTTTCTCCTTCTTAACCCACATGGTGTAATAACCTGTCAAGATTTTCCCCAATTTATTTATTTACCCTCTCACTGACATACTCTCTTGGAGCATTCCAGCATTTGTTTGGGGCTCACAGCGATTGCAAATAATCTCTCAGAAGAAAATTAAGCAGACAACAACCAGTGATGCTATTCTGCCGAGGGCCAAGCATGTAGGCATATGCTGGTCTGACTAATACTTGTATTGCACTGCTTAGACAGCTTCTTTCTTTTTTTATTTGTAAATATCAATGCACAAAGGCTTTGAAATATCTGTCTCCTACTAATCTCCTCTAGGTTTGCAAAAGGCTTTTATAATACCATGGTTTAAGTTAATAACCTATCTTCTTGGTGGTGGCAGTATTTTTAATCTTTAGGGTTCATTTGTCGATCATGATACAATTTAAAGAGAGGATGCACTCGTGGTGTGCACTGTGTTATCCAAATCCAAGACAACACAGTGAAAATAAGATTTTTTCTTTCATTATTTTTGTTGTTTTTAATAGCACACCCCTGCTCACTAATAGCCTTACTAGTGCTGTAATGTACTAGTGCTGTACATTAATTCTGCTCACATAACAGTATGATGTTGGGTAGAAAGACTGTCCAGTAAATAACAGGTCACCAGTCCTAGTATATCCACAAACAGCTGTTTGTCCTTGAGCAACATTAGATTAACATAAATAGAATACATGTATGTTGACAGTGCAACAGATATTTTTTTACCTTGAAAACAATCAGTTCATGATGAATTAATAATACATTCATTTGGAATTCACAAGATACTCATTATTGTCAAATATGTATAAATTATTAACTACATTACTTGGATCTTATTTTTTTATACTTATACTTTATATACTATATATATATATATAATAAACACACACATATAAACAACTAAACATATAAAACACATAAACAACTAAACACAAACACACACACATATATATATATATATATATATATATATATGTATATATATATATATCCACTGTTGGGCTAGGAAAGAAGTTCAGCCCTGGACTTATCCACTAGGAACACGAATGACAGTAACAGAGCCGGTAAAGACATCGGCAGAGTCAGTAAAAATCGGTCCACAAGGATTTTAGCCATCTCCATGGCAAGTCTCTCTGCTCTGGTTTTATCTCTTCCTTTGTCTGCCTTTTTAACCAAAAAATGTGTTTTCTGGAAGGTTGCTTTCATCTGAACACTCCGTACCACATTGTGCCATCTCTCTTGTTGGGCAGTCATTCTGTCTTTATAAGTGGGGGAGGGGTTAACATGCACATGCACTAACTTGCATGTGCCGCAGTCCCTGATACCAAAACAGAGAACAGCGAAACTGATCACAATACATAAAGAGGATGTGTGACCTCGTTCTCTGCTCTATCTTTACATAGAAAATAGTTGTTTGCTGCTATATTATTATTCAGAATTTTGTTTACAGAATCTTTCATTCAAAACTGGCAGACAGGTGATGTTTTTTTGTACTTAAGTGTCATGGTGAAGATATTAGTGAAGGCAATTTTACCAGTCAATCTACCAAACATGTTATGTTATAACCTTATGGTTATGGTCATGAGCACTGGGTAGTGACTAAAAGAATGAGATTGTGTACGGCAGCTGATATGAATCTTCTTTGCAGAGTTTTTGCAGGCACAATGAGTTAGAGGCTGCTCAGAGTAAAGTTGAACTGCTGGTGTTTCAGGCATCTGCTCAAGATGATTCCCTGAGACCTATCTACGGTGTATTTCAGGTCAATCAACTGGGGGCACAAGGGCATACCCAGAGCACGCTGGAGGAATTACATAGCCCATCTGACCTGGTAACACCATGTGATCCCCCTCAAGGTGCTCGAGGTTGTTGCACATTGTTTAGCCTCCTGCCACCAATCCCCAGAGAAGTGACAGGAGATGGATAGACAGAAAATCATTTTTGTCATGTTTTTAGACTTTGGTACTGCCCTTTGCATTTTTTACATTTCACACAATGTGTTGTTATTTTTCCTCTAATTAGGAAATACTATTCAGTAACAATTTACCAATTTTAAGTGATCATATAGCTATGAATGAGCAGGAATAACTGTGAAGACAGTAAAAATACAAAAATAAGTCTATACAATATGTACCTGTATGATGTAGCTATAAAAACAGTAAATAAAAACAGTTCTACACTACAGGTAGGCATCATTAATGACCGTCAGGGGGAGAAAGCAGGCCTTGTCTGTACTGTCTCTGAAAGTCATGAAGGAACTGCTCCAGGGGCCCATTGTGATATATTTTTCTGGTCTGTATGATGCAATAAGAGCCAGGTGCTCTGTCAGCAAATCCTCTGTATATGGTTTTCTTTAACTGTCCTGAATGTGCCTTTCTATGTCCTCTGGTGTTTCCATGGGTTGTTTGTGTTCTGTTTGGACATCTACATCAGATTCATAGTAGTCCACAGTGTAATGTGGTGTACTGTAGGCAAGCTAAGAGTCCATCAGTAGGTAACACTAAAAATATTAATTCCAATTGTGCGTTTGCATTGTGAGTTTGTGGTAAATAAAACTACCCTCTTCTTCCTCTTCTTCTTTTCGGTTGGTTAGTACAGAATACTGTTTCAATTCTTCCCCAAGGAATTGTTTCATTAATTTTGGAAATGACTAGATTGTAGAGAGCAAGAGAGAGAACAATAAACAAAAGGACTGGAGTATACCACCACCGCTATTAAACACACCACTGCTCTTAAGCACACCACAGTTAAACATCTTTCATATTAGAGATAAACATAGGAAAATTTCCCAATCAAATCATAACAAAAGATGTTTGACTAACCCATGCTGAAAGTAATCAGTAAAAAGGTTTCTCTGCCATTCTCCCTGACATGGTAACTTACTAAAGGTAAAACAGTTTGTACAGTACAGCCACCAGTTTTCTTAGCTTCAATGGAAATTTTAATGTCAGACTTTGTATTATCAGTGACTGGGTAAATGACCCTATAATAAAATGCAGGTGGAATAAATTCAAGGTTATCCAATAAATATCCCCAAAGCAAAATACTAATTACTTTAATAGTATATCTGTAAAGTAGCCAGAAAGTAGAAAACAAAGTTAGACACTTGGTTTATCAGTGAGAACATTATTTGTTTATAGCACATCTGTGATTTAATTATTTGAGGCATTCTGTCCCTTTTGTTCGCACTGTTAGTGTATTGTTGTGAGGTTTTAGTCAATTTGGGCTCACTTGTCTAATCATTTGTTCCTTGCATTTGGATGAGTCTACTGAGTCGATAGGAACACTGCCCAGAAGTGTTGTTTTGTATTTGCTTTGGCTTTGCCAAGATGAGCTTGGCTGCAACCAAACTGTTAGTGGTTCAGTGTGTGTTTCCAGAATATAGGACAGTTCTATTTTTTTAATGTCACAAATTCAACAAAACAACAAAAAATCAATAGCAAAGTACATTCTTAACACAGAATATGAGCAGAAAATTCCCATGAAAATCAGTTTTTTTTTTTTTTACATACTGCACATTTGTCCGAATGAATTTGTGAGTATAGACAAAACAATTACACAGGCTGAAACTCTACTTGCCATATATCAGATATACATTTTAAGTTAAGTACATTTAAGTTTTTCAGTATTTTAAGCTATTAGTTCGAATTAGTTTGTTAGTGTTTCCATGGTGCTGTGAGTGCTGCTCACAAATTAAGATTTTCTTTTTAAAAATGTAAAATAGTTATAGCTACAAGCTAAAGCTTGTCTTTTACAGTTCCAAGTTGATATGATTTATTTTTTTTGCTCAATTGGATGAGATTTTAAAAACTGAATATTTGAAATGTTGTCTGGGATATGCAGTTTCAAAAATGAGTACAGCAGCTCAAATACACAGCAAAGATCTCCATGAACAGAGGGTATATATGATGTGTGATAGCAAGTTATGTAACATTACTGTTCTGTTCCTTCTTTTGGCTAGAAATGTATTTTAATAAGCGATGGCTTTCTGCCAGAAACACTTTAGGAAGTCAGATAGTATGTATATACAACACAGACGAAAAGAAAACAGAGGAGTATTCCCAAAAGAAACATTTTTCACTCTCTTCTCTGGGATTGTTTTCACTGATGTTTTGTGCACGTGTTACCAAATTGTTATTTAACTTAACTGAACAGACTTAAAATTCTTCTTTTTCTGATATAACATGATTACGGCAAAGTTAGACCAAACAGGCTGAGGAACACGCCTTCATCCTGAAGACTTTGGAGCGTTTAACATTTCTAACAGCTCCCCATCAGCTGTCAGTCTGAAAGGAAAGGACTCAATAAAGGTTGTGGATAATATAGTAATTCACATGGAACTTGAGAATAAAACTCAATTTCCTAACAATGGTGGTGGTATATACTTATAAATGGCCTCTATGAAAAGCTTTCCACTATGTGATTGCTCCTGATGAATGCACCTTAGGCTCTTAAAATATTCAGCTTAGTCATCAAATTTCCTATGACAAAAATGAATGGGCTCAGCCCTGGTCTTTTCTGGTGTGGAATTTCCTTGTTTCCTTGCATGGGTTCCTTTGGGTTCTTTGATTCCCTTCGCAGTCCACATGCAAGGGTAGTACAGTTGGGACTCTAGATACATTTTTCTGTATCTCTATTCAGTTACAGTTATGTATTATTCCCTGTGATGGAGTGGGGATCTGGCATGGAGGTTTCCGTGCTGTTCAACCCATGCCTGCCTCTTGTGAGTCAGACCAGGGAGACTGTTGTGTGGGACAGGAAATCGTATGCCTTTCTTATAGTCCTACAAAAACGGATGGATGTGGTCGCTCATGTCAAGGCTCGACTCTATATTGGGTCCACACTGGTGAAATGTATTCCCCTTTGAAATCAGGACAGCAGAGTCACTGTCCATCTTCTGCTACAGGCTGACAACCCACCATTTCAGACTACACCTAGACAAGCCATGCAAGCACATACTCATTTCCTTTAAAAAAAAAAAAAAAAAACAACCTTTAAAAAAAAAAAAAGCAACTTGCATTTACTGTATGTTGCTATGGACAAAATGCATCTGCTAAATGAATGTACATTGTAATGAAACGTAATAATGGTGTGCTGTATATATTGGACACTGAAGACCGGGGGCCTGTATCACAAAATGAGTTCAAGTTAGTGTAGCTCTCTTGGGGTTACCTGGCTTCACTGAGCATAACATTGGCCCCTCTGAATAACCTGTGACACAAAGCTGGTTATCGACTAGCTCAGCCAACCCAGGGTTTTCCTATCCAGCTATGAGTGATAGCATGTGAAAGAGGGAGAGTTGTTCATTACAATACTCAGGACCATGAATAAAGTACTTAATGTCATACGAGACAAAAAGGTGATACCCGAGTGTTAAATGCAAATAGTATGATCACATAACTAGAATAGAATAAGAAACTGCAAAAGCATTAGAAAATTATTTCCAAATATCAAAGTAAGGGTAAAGCTATACATGATTCTGCAGGTTATCATACATTACTATACGAGTACTTTTTTAGTATGAATATGTAATGCACATAAAAAAGTTAAAATGAATGTGAATGCCGTTTATCCTGCTAAAGCAGAGAATGAGGACAGGAGAAGAAAAGTAATGCCTGATAGTGTTTATCTGAAAGAAATGTTTCATTAATAATCATAGGGAATATTTAAGAGTATGTGGATTACTTTTCTAATAAAAGACAACAAAAAACAGAGGGCATAGTTTTTACTTCCAATTATCATCACAAAGTCTCATCATGTTATTTTGAGTATAAAAGCATCAACACTGTCAGGAATCCTGTTGGGAATCAAAGAAACTTTGCGCAATTAAAATGCAGCTAGATTTGTTATTATGTAGTTATTTATTGTGGTAAACTCTCCCTCCATTTGTTAGAAGCTCTGTTTTAAAACCAGAGCGACACATGGAAAGCCAGGACCAGCAAAACAATTTGACTGATCTATAAAAATATCTATCTTGCTTTTTTTTTTTTAAATTACTTGTCACTTTACTGTTAACTCTTTTTACGCTGTCGGGAATGATGACTCCATCGCGTATACTCACACTTGCAATTTTGAGTGCATAAGTGTGTTGACACTGACAAGTATGACAACATGCAGTCCCTGGATCACCCTCAATAGTTGCCATTTGGCTTCGTTTTCAGTGATCGATTGTCAGTAGTCAGGCTGTTGACAGGTTTTTATCTGACCCTGCATTACGCGTTAATACAAACTTGACACTTCCTGTTACCATTTCATATCAAAAGTGGTCTAGCATTTCTGTGGAATAGAAACATTTTTTTACCGGCCTACCAAAGTGGCAGCCCACCAGGATTTCTCCCAGTGCTACCAATGGCCAGTCTATAGTACAAACATTAATAATAATATCAGAAATGACATATTTATACTTGTTGACAGAGGTTGTGTTATTGCATTTGAGGTTATTTTCTATTAAATATTTAAGTTTATAGATAAGTGTTTTGGCACGCATAGGCAAGTGGCGCTATTCATTCACTGAAAGGGGGATTTAATTCTTAGCATGTGAAATTAAAATTGAACTTTTTTGTCTTCAGGTTACACCCTGTGTACACCCATACACTGTCCAGCCATATGCTAGGTTTATACCTGGTCTTGTTGTTTCTCTGTCTCTGTGTTGTAGATACTACTCTCTCCCTCTTCCTCTGAAAGTGTCTTTCACTATATCAGTGAATAAGAGAGCTTTAAGTTGCTGTAAGCCAGTTCACCTGATTTCATGAACAGGTGTGTCAACTGGCAATGCCAGGACAAAACCAATCCCCATCTGCAACCAGCTGGTGCTTGAAACACATCCACCCACACAAAAGTATTGCGACTCGAGAACGACTCCCTGGAGGGTAGTGCAATATGGTTTTCATCAACAAACTGAAGTGCCCTTCAACAAGGAACTGAACCCTAACTGCTCAAAGTGGGCTGTGCTAGTGATCCTGACCTTTGAAGGGATACGATGTATGTCTGGCTGCTGATTAGGTTTGTATCACATAGAGATGAAGATAGTGAATTCTTTACAATAATGGTTTACAAATTTTGCACTATGATATTATGATACCTTACAGATAATTATAGACACTTTAGTTACTTCTCATCACACTCAACATGATGTTTCATTCATATGTAACAGAGGGGGTGCAAACATCTTTGAAAATACTAAATTATTGAGATGGCATGTGAGCTGAACTGCAATCATATGCTTGAATGGCCCATAACCGTTTAACTCAATTGTGATGTAAAAGGAAATTCTACAATTCAACATTTAACCCCCCGTGATCATTGAAACCCTTTTAAATTAATTATGAATTGGCATAAAAGGAAGTCATTCTGCAGTGTCAGTGAAACTAAATAGTGCAGCAAAGCATGTGGAGTGACTTTGTGAAGGTGAGTTCCTTAAACATTACATCACACATTAGGACATTATACATTTATGTATATATGTACAGACACACACACAAACATACACCCACACACATATATGTGTAAGATATAACATACATATTTAGATATCCACCACAACAGTTTTATTTACTTAAATCACATTGATTCCCTTTTTTCCCACTTTGGGATGACAGAGAAACATATTTTGATAGACCAGTCAGTTTGAGTCCCTACAATAATCAGTCTCTATAATATCTCAATGACTAACTGAAGTGAACTAATGCATAACAAGTGTGTTTGCACCTTCTAGGTGCTTGTGTATGAGTTTAGAAAATGTCTTTTTAACATTAAAGTGCAGTGGTAGTACATTGTATTGTAGAGAATCACTCAACAAAATATTTTATTCATACATTGATTTTTCCTACTACAGTTAGACAGTGCCACTTTTTTATATATGGATGTAATGTCGAATTGGTTGATGCTTGTCAGGAATATATCATTCTGCCAGGTGTGCAAGCACACACTGTGCTGACTTTTGCTCAAGAATAGGTGTTAGAGTTGTACTTCACTGAAGCAATGAAAACTGTAACCTTTATACATTTCTTAAAGCATTCTGTGTGTAATAAACAAACACACATGATCCAATTTAGTTATAGAGGTTCTGAGTGTGCGTTATTATCATTTTATGGAACCATCTTATACTGTTTTTACTAATATTTTCAGAATCTTTCTCCATAATAGAGTTTTCACTATGTTTCTGATAGAGAGTTAAGTACCTAATAATTATAAGTACCTGGTGCAATGTCTACAGATAAGCAAGGATTCAAGGTCACTCACGTTTACCACTTTAGCCCTTCCTACATTTATGCAATGTATCTAATAGCAACTATTATAGAGTGATGGGCCATTTATCTTGAACTGAAATGGTCAGCACTGGAAAATCTCCATCTAACAAGTAAGTGGACCTTGTTTTGAGACTGATTTGTCATCTGCTGTTTCCTAGTTTAAGAATAAACTGTCAAAGTCTCAAATTGTGCTCAAAATCATGAAAGGTTTGAATATCTACATTTCCATGGCAACTGTGCAAACCCGATGTGCTAGAAAGGATCTTGTGATGAGGACAAAAGCTCCAGAATAAGTAAAAGTCTCTACTAGGTTCAATATGTTTATCAGATCAATTGCATGGGTGACACTTAAAATTTCACATGGCATCACACGCCAAATGAAGTACGCTTTTTCAAAAGAGATGTTAATAACACATCTGTCAACTCATGTCATTGTAGTAAATAACAGCTGCAAATTGTACAACAGTGCTGCAACAAGCCAGCTTTTTTTTTCACTTATTATAAAATATTTGTGTGACCCAGCCACCATCCTTGGGCTAATTTTGTTTCATGAAGTGAGATATAGCAAGGCCACAGTGTAATAGCTGCACGGTGTAATGGCCTGAAAATGATCCACCAAATTTAATTGCTGCAGGATAAAGTCTCTGAAGTCCAGAGTGTTTTAAGGCTGGACACGTAGAAAAAGATTTCTAACAAAAAAAAAAGGTAAGGACCCAGCACTGACCCTCCTCCATCGCATCACTCTCTATAAAGCCTTGTTATGCGTGGCATTGTTACTGAGGTTAATGTCGATAGGAGCAGGGGGATGCTTGCGTTGATGGATGAGGAGAACCGGCATTTAAACCATGAATGCTAAGACCAACAAGACAATCCTTTACTGAAAGAAGAGCATGCAATAGCTCCAAATGGGATGGCTGAGAATTAATGTCTATGTTTCCTCCCAATGTGTTATCTAGCTTGATGGTAACGATAGTACCCTTTATTTTGCTCTTCCTCATCTGTCTTCTTTTTTGACTCTGCAGAGTAATCCATTTCCCTCAATTTCAGGTCTTACGGCTTGCCACTGAGGGCCATGGGATCAATATTTGCCAAGTTTAAACCACAGGATTATCTGTCTGTCATGGTTCCCAACAGAAGCTCTCAACTTTGACATAAATCTTGGACTGTCCTCCACCATTTGAGAAGGTCACACCTCCAAACAGTCTTTGTTATATTGTACACCTAAAGGATGGATTAAGTAGTCGATAATGTCACTCCTACACATACACTGTACAATGCTACGCACAATAAGCCCTGAAAGTATTATTATAAATTTATCAAATATGATTCAATCTCTCTGCTACACTGCTCCGTTTGTTATGCCGGGTTCTCTTAATGCAGTCACATGGACCAGTTTTTGTTGTGGGTTGGTTTTAATATATTCAGAGGAGCCTGTATTACATCACTTTATTATCCATATGTGTCATTTATTTTCAGTATATTCAAGAGGTATGTGCATTTTTGCCAATTAGCCCCAAATATAGCATGATCTGAATTTCATCAAACAAGAGAAATGTTGAATTTTATTTTGTTTTTTCTATGTAGTGTCAACAGTGAGAATGATGGCTTTACACTGATAAGACCTCATTAAAAAAATGCTTCAAAAAATGCTTCAAAAAATATATATATATTTCTTGTTTTGGGATAGAGCTATAGAAAGGCTAAAGGTCAAGAATAAAATATGAAGTGAAAGGATAAGGTTGATGATTTATATTAAGATATTAACGACAAATCCCATGATAAGACCAAAACCAACAGTGCATTGGTTGGTCAGTGCTTTTCTACTTCACAGCCTGTTTGTGGTTGTCAGCCTTAGGCCAGTTGGGTCCTATTGAAAGTGTAAATCTTGAAAAAAAAAAAAACAGGCCACAAATATATTCGTCAATTTTTAAAAGGGGTTAAACAATTTCCTGAAAGCTGGGTAGCTGGGCACTGTATGTTTTTTCAGCAAAACCTCACAGAAACGGAAATAAATAATGCATATTATTTATATTATTATCAGCTGCAGATGAATGTGTAAATTATAGTTTTTACAGCAGCAGGACGGTGCATGTGGGCCACAGTAAAAACAATGTCCATGGTCATTACTCTCATCTCAACCCAACCAGTTGAGGTAGACGGCCACCAACCTCGACACTGGTTCTGTTGGCGGTTACTGCCTGTTGAAAAGGAGTTTTTCCCTCTCCACTGTCACCAAGTGCTTGCTCATTGTGGGAACTGTTGGGTTTCTCTTTATATTAATATAAGGTCTTGACCTTACCCAGTAAAGTGCCTTGTGATTATGTATGATTTGGCGCTATACAAATAAAACTGAGTTAATTCGCAAACTGATTTACACCATTGGCGGGTGATGACTGAAAATTTTTAGTCATGTAACTTTGTAACTCGTGATTTATTTTACATATACATGGAAACAGCCTTTCATAGAACTATCTTTGACAACAGTAAGCTTATCTTTGTAAGCTTATTCTGTCCAATTAAGACGTGCTTGATTTATTATTAATATTATGCAGATCAAAATATTATACATGTGCATTATTAGTCACTATTAGTGCAGTTGCTGTCAGTACAACATGGATTGAACATGAATAATAGGCTATACACAAATTGATTCGTGAGCAGAATTACACAGAGGAATATCAGCACTATATCTGAAATTTGGCCCATTGCACAGGGCAGTGTCCTTGCTAAGCAGTGAAGGTCACCTGTAAACTTAACATTAATCTCCCAAAGTGCAGTGATGGCTCCACTTTGCCCTTGGAGAGTATCATGGCAGGTTTGTGTTCATTACTATAAATCTTGGCCCTGACTGCTGTTAACATTCATTGCTTGCCTTTCCACGTTGGTTTAATACACATAACACAAGTAATGAAATAAACATGCCGCCACTCTGTCACAAAGACTGTTCAAGTGTCCTCTTTTGTGTTATATCATTTACACCTCTGCCAAAATATTATTATGATAAATTGGTTGACTTTGATTAACATCCAATATTTTAAGATGCACAATGACTCAGGATCAGCAAGCCAATCAACAATGCACACCTTAATCAAACTAACCTAAACTGATACATTACATACAACCTAGTAATGGTGCCACAACACTGCAGCAGTAGAAGTGGTAGTGGCTGTATCTGTGAGAGACAGATTATCACTGATAGCGCTGGCCCTACTGTTAACTTTGTTAAAATACATGCTGGGCTGGCAGCCTTAAATGGCCACTGGATTAGACATGCTCAGGGGTTCAATCTGCCAACCTAGGATATACTGGTGAGAGTGAATGAGCCATATAAGAGTTTTCTAACATCTACCCCAAAACCAGACACCCAATATGTCAATGTGCCAAACTCACAATTTTCAGGATTTTGGGATTAAAAGATGTTTTTGTAACATACACAAGTATGGAGTGACATGCTTCTAAAGTTGTGGTAAAGGAATTTAAAAAAAGAATTATAAAGGATAAAAATTCAAGATAAAAAATATTTAAATATAGGTAAAAAAAAAAAGTGCAATGTACTGAAAATATATATGTCATTCTTTTACAAAAATAAAAGAACACATTAATTTGTCTTTTGACATGTGAAATTCTGTATTATAGTGAAAATGGCAATTTACCAGAGGTTTCAAACATATGAAATGTGTCACATTAGATACAGGTTTGGATCAGTGTTCACTTCAACTCAATTTTCTAAAAGTATTTGAAAGTAAACATGAGAAAATGAATTGTTAACCAAAAAGAGGGAAGTTTTACATTTTTGTAGTTTCACTTTAATCCACTGTACTTACAGTTACAGTTTTACCAAAGTGGAATACAGTATCCTGTTCTCTGTGTACTGCACTACACTTCTACAGGTAGCCTAAGGTTGGTTAAGACTACATCGTGTTTCTTCAAAATAACACATGGAGTCACCAGCTGCTTCTATGTGCTTCTCATTTTTACCTGCCTGAAAGCACCTTCACTTCACACAGGTTAAGTGTTCACTATATGAGCTTTGGAAAATGGACAGCAAGTACACATAAGTTAATGGGCACCAATATGCATAAACACTGGGATGGTCTTTTAAAACCTAATTTTGTTGGAAACACTGGTGCAACATCTGGTTTACTGTGCTACTCACGCACACTCAAAGGATGTCACTGACAAAGCTGATTGATAAACGACCGTTTTGTCCAACCACTGACTTCCTGTGCTGGATTTTAACTCAAATTGAATTTCAAGCTCCAATGAGATGTCAGTGTTAACACACTAGAAACCCTCTCAGGGAAAATGTTGCTGTCAATGCAGAAAGACATTTTGGCTTTTCCTCCTTCATTCTTTGGCCATTTCCCAAACATCCTCATTCATCATTCATTCAAATACACTTTGAAGGAAGGGATGTTTCCCCCAACTGGTACTTTCTAAAAGGATAATATTCATCTTACAAAGAGATTCCTTACATTCACGTTACATGGTATTTTTTTTTTATGGTTTTTCAGGGTTACGTAGGTGGATTTAATCGAAAATGTTATGCCGTATGTAATTATATAGTGTTTAATAGATTGATCTATGAGACTTGTTTTATATATTCTTATGTCGTCTACAGTGTGCGTGTCTGTGCGTGTCTTAAGTTTTTAAAAATTCGAGGACAGTTTTCACCTTCGAACAATATTACCAGTTCTGTTATTTAAATCAAAATATTTAATTCAGCAAGCAGATGGGGGGATTAACATCCACTCATGACAGTAAGCGCATCAAAGATTTTGCAGAGCATATCACTTTACAAGTTTACACCAAAGCCCTTTTGGTCCCCCATGTCTATGCCCTCTCATGTAGGCTGCGAATATTATTAACAAGTGTTATCAACATTGCACAGTCCAATGCACAGTCCAAACATTATACCAGATCCAATGTGACCAGCACAAAAGTCAAAAGAGAAAGAGTATTTTATCTGATGCTAAGGCCATTTTCATTATATTAATGTAGCTAAAATAGCTTCTCTACAATTGGAAAGAGCTAAAGTGGATGGGCAGTTTTAATGTTGTAAATGAGTAACAAGGATTCTCATGGATGAGTGCAATTATTCTTAGAGGTTAATGTTAGACTACTGAAAAGCTCCTCAGTAATTGATAAATGGGTGTGTAGCCCAGAGATGTATTCAGGGTTACTGGGCTGCAATACGCCTGGAGCAGCTCTTATACTGAATTATTAAAGACTGCTCTTTCCTCGTTTCTTTGGACGGAGCAGGAGCTTCAAAAACTGAACATTAAAGTAACCAAAATATAGTGTTTCAAGTATTTTATTTGTCACAATTTTATCAATTAATTTTATTTTTTTCAATTACACCTATGGCTTTATGTTATCAGCGCTATTTTAATAGTTGACCTGACATAGTTAATGGTTCATATGCAAACAAGGAAAATATAAAATTCAAATCTAATTTGTTTTGATCTTCAGTTACTTTTATGTCTTTTCCCACTGAATAAAGAGCATCACATACCACCGACTGCTATGTAATTATTTGGTTGTCTGGCGCAACTATGCGATTGATGCTGTATGAAGCAGCTTTTATAGTTGTAGACCACGCAACATGCACCAAGCAGTACGCCCATCAGAAAAATGATCCACTCAGTGATAGATGTGTACTCAACTGCTCAACCTGTTGGTTATTTTTTTTTCAAGTGATCAACCCTTAACAATGTTTCTGAAATCACATTTTCCCTGGAAGAATGTACAGTCATCATTTCCAACAAGAAAAGACTGACCTGGCTATTTGAAAGCATTCTTCTCACTGTCAGATACAACGAATGTTCTTTGTTATTGTTGTACCATACTGTTATACTGTGGTGCAGAACTGTAAACAAAGGTAATGGTACAGATACAAAACATATCAAAAAGGCATGAATGCAGTGCATTGTTACCATTTTCAAAAGCTTAGATTTTTTATGTCTTAGGTTTGAATCCAGCTCGGGACATCTGCTGCATGTCATCTCCTTTCATTTCCTTTGCTCTCTACTGCCTTCTATCTAACAGAGACAAAAATGCCACAAAATAATAAATAATTGAATAAATAAATAAGCTTGACGATAGTAACATCATGGAAGAACACTTATGCTCAGTTTGGGAATCCTGAACACTAGATGGCCGAGTGGGAGGAACGAAAGATCGACTAAAACTACTTCATCAGAGTCAAAACTTGGACTAATTGTCAATACTCTGCCTGGAGTGAAGAGCATCTGTAAGGCAAAACAGTAACCAAGCATTTCCATTTAATCTACTTTGACTTTAATACATAAGGGTCTGCAGTAGTACGCACTGCTTCCAGCAAATATGCCTCCCACTGCGAGTCCAACAACAGCTCCTGCTGGCTTGTTGCTTGAGCTCGCCCACTCATGGCTTCTGTCTATTACCAGTCTAAATACATACAACCACTGATTGAAATAGAAGCATTACAAACTTAATTCATTCTAGACAAACTCACTGAATGTATCTGTACTGTTTGGCCTGCTGTGACAAAGTGCAACTTACTTAACTACAGTGTGAGTGGTGCCATTTGTTCTGCTCTCAAGTGTTCTCATACAAACTCAATGCACTGTGCCGGGAGTGACTTCAGTACTGACAGGACTCATTAAGCCACGATGTTGCCCATTTATTTACATATCCCTGATTAATAGTGAAAGACAAACGTTGGATCACTGTGTGAGATTTGATATTAAATGCACTAGCTCCAGGCTGGATTGAGCTGAATTTTTTTGTTAGCTGTTGACCTCAGGCCAGGGTTGTGTCAGAATCAATTGGGCTGCTTCGGATCAGTAGGAAATTTACAAACTGTGGAATACTCTAAATTAGAGGTTGAGTAATGCTTTGATCAGATGTTTGATATGACTGCAGGTGGACGTAATGGCACTCGCAAAACTTCTAAAATCACAAATTATAAATTCAGGAAATTTGGCTTTACCTCTGGTCTTGCGAGTGAGAAGAATGTCACGAGTTTAACACATTGCACAAAGGAAGACAGACAGTGTTGAGGGCAGAAGCTGGATGAGTCAATCTACAAAGTGAATGGTTCAATTATAGTTTTGGCAGCTGATGCAAGCAGGGCAACACAAAAGCATGTTATTACAATAGTGTCTTATAGAATGGTTACATACAGGATTTGTATTGTATCTATTCTTCTATTTTATAATTCAAGATGTATTGTGATAGATTGCTGTAAAGGAACCTTCTTATTTTCTGTTGGCTTCAGTACATTGTGTGCAGATGGTAAATATTGCTCCAATATAATAAACTAACAAAAACATTGTTTAGCAGTTATCAATTCATTTTTTAAATATATAAATACAGCTATTATTTCAGACCTTTTATTGTTAAGTTACACTTAAGCATTATTATCGTGACATGTATTATTATCATTATTATTATTATTATTCAGATTTAAAAAAGTGAAGAAAGAGAAAACAAAAAGTTTGCGTCTACTCTCCCTTTAGAACCATCCTTGTGTCCTTTCCATAACTGGCTTTATATCAGTGCTTTTAAACCTTTTATTCTGCCCTGCTCTTCTTAAAATAAATCTAAGGGCACATCTCCATCCCATTAACCAGTACATTTTGAAACTGTTGTTTTGATGAGCATTAAACTGGTTTCCTGGGATGGATAATAAGCTCACACAGAGCTCATGGTCAGCTGCTCTCAGTCTGTTTTTGCTTTTTATGTGGGTCAGATTCAAAAAGCTTTCAAAGCTAAAATAATGTACTAACTTTACTTTATTCCCTGTATATCTATGTTAATATATTTTATTCTAATTTGAAATTCAAATTTGAAATGCTTACACACCTGGACAACTCTAAAGGCATAGTGTGTGCTGCAGATCCTTTGAAAAGTGTTGTGTTATACGGCCCAGAATGCTGATGGCTTTGTGTTTTTGAAGAGGAAAAGTGCACTGGAATTTAACCTGGCATGCCTATTCCATAGTCAGCCTGCCAGGAGTGAGCTTCAACTAAACAGATCATACTGCTTTCACCTCAAAAGTATAATCGATCTGAAGAGTACCTAGAGGGTGGCAGGCGAGTGAGAGGGTATTAGGGTAAATGTCCCTCTTGGCCCTTGATGTCCTCCTGTGATGATGACCTAGGCACACAGTGACCCGCCATCCATGCTGCTGCAGGGGGGGTCAAGATTTATGCCACAGCTGTGAACCTGAGGTCATGCTATCTCTCTCCAGCAGCTGCTCTCTGTCTCAGTTTGCTAGCTTCACAAGTTTCAATTCTCAGGAGGTAATAAAACCAGGGACGACAAACTGTGCTCCACATATTGAGTTTTTTTTTTTTTTTGTCAAACCACAATTCTCCGCTTTGAGCCTGCAGTAGCTGCTTATGTCATGTTAAACACGTCTGATTGTTGTTCTGTTGTTGTTCCAGTTGTTACATTGAATAAATAGTTACATACAAATTACCTTATCAATGTACCTTTTATGTTTTAACTACACACTACATTATTATTTTTGTGCTGTACACACAATCACATAGACTCTTGTTGACATATGATGTTAATACGGGTCATATGTAGTTGATACGTGATTTTACAGCAGTTGTAGAGATGAAATCATCTTTAACAGAATAACATTAACTGTGGATCCTTATCTTTTAAAGGGTAATTTGATATTAAAACAAATACCTGTACTGTAGGGCAGGCAACTGCTGCTGCTGCTGCACAGATGTGTATGTTAAACACACAGCTGTTACTAAAGCTCAATTGCTATTTAAAAAGCTCAGCTCAATCAAAATTCAAGACAATGTACTTTTTATTTTTTCTCTCAGTTGGTCTAATTTATGATTGAACATACATTATTTTACCTGGACTGCTGTATATCAATCATTGTCATCACAGTATTGCTGTGAATCTCAGTGGCATCTGATATGTGGAACTCAAAGCACCAAACTTTGCCTTTTAACTACTCAGCAGTTATGTCACAAATCATGAAGTCGGTATAATGATCTACATAATCTCCTGGGAACAGTTTAATTGGGAGCTACAGGGGTTCGACATAATAGCATCAAATATCGCACATTATAATGTAATCCAATGAAGAAGTCCTGCTCTAACAATTTGTGAATTTCACTGCCAGGAAGGTTCTCTTTTACAGGGTTGAAGCAACATTCTTCATGTATGTGCACAGCCTACTCATGTAGGCTACTTTTTTCGAACATATATCCTGAAATGTCCCATTAGGCTTCCTGCTAGTGGGAGGCTGTGGAGGCAGGCTCAGCACTTAATGAATATTCAGACATGTCGCTGAGTGTCAGCTCAGCAGGTGGGGAGAGGGCGACATGGCGTATGTAAACCTGATTTGCTGTAGCTGCAGCTTGCAAAGGAAGTCAGAGACTTCAGTGAATGCACAGTTTCTCTGTGGAAGTTGCTTTGATGCAACTGCTGTATCATTATACACAACATTACACATCACAGTATACTGGAAGTATATTGAATGTGCACAAGCGAGTCTTAATAATCTCACATATATTATTACCTAATTATCTTATTACAGCATGATTTTGATTTAAACACTCTGATCCCAGTGGTCCAAATTATGTTACTCAAACTTCAAAACCTCTTCACTCTAACTTCCTTTATGCAACTGGCCCATCTGGCACATGGTGTTGAGCTCATCGTTGCAGGGTACAGCTGCATAAGAACGCTGCCACACTGATCTATTGTCTTTGTTGTTTATTTTGGGGGAAACACAAACACACAAATACACAAATACTGAGTTTACACAGCCAGTGTCTTCCATGCATAAGTTTTATCTGCCTGTAAGTTTTTAACAAGTATGCTTATGTTTGCTCTCCATACAGTTTAACAATGTTATGCCCAATCTGACAAAGTGCTACCCATTTCATTAACTTATTCAAATAGAATGGAAAAATAACACGTTGTTGACTGTATGAGCTTACCTCTCAAAATCAATATTTATTTCAAATGTGGTGAGTAAGAAAGAAAAACACCTGCACAATGCACTTATATACTGGAATATAACGGTTTATAACAGGACTGTTGTGTTGGATTCCATATGCACAGTGTCTCACGGTGGCACCTCCGGATAAAACATTTTAGATAAAATGAAAATTTGCATTTTAAAATATACCTTTTGTCCTAACTTTGGACATTTGAAAAGGGAAGAAGTCAAAACTGGGCACATCTCTCATCAAGGATATGTTGGGTACGTTATGCAGTATAACTTCCAGAGAGACTGCTACCACTATTTGGTCTTATTATTATTACCAGTGTGACACTATAAAGTTAGTTTTACATGTACTGTTGCTATTAATGAGTGCATTAGGTGGTGAGTAGTGAGGTTCAGCAACAGTCATGACCTTTCATTTTGTGAATTGATAACTTTTCCTTAACTCTACATGCTCTGGCCCAAGTCGGTTTTTACATCAAATATAAAGTAATAATAATGTAAACAATAAAACAGAGACTTAAAGTCTTCTAAAGCAGCATCTTCAAAGGTTGCCTATGTTTCTGCAAAACATTCTTGTGCATGGGATATTAAACGCTAACACAACACCTAAACTTTGACAAAGCCTCCTTCATCAAAACACATGCAGGTGCACTTTCACTGGATCTGGCCTGTCCCACATTTGAGAAGATGTATTCAAGTCAAATCGCCCTCATGTATTTTGGGGTGTGATGAGGAGAGTGTGATCATTTATTTCCTGTTTCAAACTTAAAAAACAAACTCATCCATAAGTAAACCCCACATTGCACATTATGCTTAGGTCTAATTTGCATCCATCAAAGATTGATGGAGATTCCACCACGACATGTTCTCAGGTTTTGGCTGAAATTAAGAATATGAGAGACAAGCAACATAAGATGTCAGTTTCTGATCAAGTATTTCTTCACAAGTGGTCCACAAACCCTTGCACCCTGTTCATATTTTTCACTGCAGTCAAAAATGTCCATACTGTGTTTGCCCTGTATTGATTTGGCAGAGCGGCCAAGTTGCCTTTACATCCTTGTAAGCTCGTACTTCCAAATTTTATCATTGTAAACACAACTTGACCCACACTGAAGAATTTATAAACCTGAGCGTAAAAAAATAAATAAAATTTAAAATAATTCAAATTTTGCTTATTTTCCATGGTATATGAAACATTTGAACATTTCTGTACTGAATTAAATCAAAATGCAGTGCAAGTGTTTTCATCATATGCATTGACCCATTTGTAATGGGGTATGTGTGAAGGTGCAGTGAAATATAAATACTATTATGAACCCCACGTGTATACACAGTATCAGTTGCATTGTCATAGTGTTGATGGCTTTCGTTCTTTACTGTGTTTACATAGTCTCTACAAACCCCTCCCTCTAGCTGATATTTCCCTCTATCCATATGGGACTTTATGTACATCAAATATTAATGTTGTACCAACAGAAAATGGCCGCTCCAAAAAAGGGATGACCTACTTCCCACATTTAGCCCCAAAGGAACTGTCTTTGGAAAAACATGAGAGAGGGATGTTTAGCCAACAGGGCTGCTCTTTTAAGCCTCAGCTGAACATGGTTTTTAATCGCACCCTGGTTCTGTCTCCATTCTTCAGAATCAGAATCAGAAAAAACTTTATTGATCCCCGCTGGGAAATTGCTTTGTTAGGAACGCAGTTAGGAAAGCGGGAGCAAGTAAGTGAAAAAGCTTCTATAAAATATTAATGATAATAAACACACAGTAAGTGAATAGAAAAAAAATTACAAATGCACATATACAAAAAGTTTTCTGTAGCACTCCATCAGACAGGATAGGAGAGTTGACTCACTACCAGGTCGAGGAATGGAAGGAGTATCACATAATCATTCTCATAATTTCCAAATAATACTTGTATTATTAAATTTTAATGCTCAAATCCCAGACATGGTAGGACGGGGTGTAAGAATATGGTAAAATGTAAAAAGATATCTTGCAGAATAGTTTGGCTCGACGGTCAAGGAAGGTGATTGACAGGCAGACTCGACAGACTTTCTCTCAAAGGTGAATATTTTATTTACAGTGCTCTCCATAACACATAAAATGCAGGCTAAGTGACCCCAAAACAAAAAACGGGGAAAAAACTCATAAATAACTAATCCACACATGACAAATTAAACAAATGGCACGTGTTATTGGCAGCACGGCATCACCTCTTCTCCAACACCAAAATAACTGCTGATATCGAGTGATGAATTCACACCTGCTTCAGCCAGAACCACAACAAAACATACACAGTAATATTAATAAAAAGAACCAAAAGAAATTACTCTATAGAAAAGAAAACCCTCCACTTGGTATAACCCAGTGATGTCAGCCATGACATCATCAATACTCAAAAAATCAGGAAATGCTCCCCTTCGCCTCCTAAACAATATTCCTGCATGGCGGGTTAAAAACAAAAGAACAAACAATGGTGAGTATGAACAAAGGAACAAACAATAAAACAATGTTCAAACCTGCATCTTAACACAGGTAATTGAAACTAACATATGGCTTCAATCTACTCATGTGCTTTGATGTGAACTTGTGAACTGTAACATATGGCAATGCAATGTTGCTATAGCAATGGTAAATTATAGTAAATTAACACAGGTAGAAAATGGTGTAACATGGTGTAATGATAAATCTGTAAGGGATTAGTGGTGAGTAAAGGAGAGCTCTCACCCACTTTGTCACTTGTCTTTAATAATTAACTGCTAATTCCAGTTGCCAACTGAGAAATACTGTTTGGAGAATCTCTTTAAAATCTGCAAACATAGTTTTCTTTCTTTTTTTTTTTTTTATATAACATTAAACTTTAAAACATTTTTATTTGTACCATAGCACCAGAAAATCTGTTTTTATTTTAATGTTGCCATCAGTGATGTCAAGTAAGGGGAGTGGGATTCCCTGACTCTGCCACAGCATGCTGTGCAGTATTACCTTAGCTCTGCCATATACTGCAAACGAGAATATATCTGGTTCTCTGCTGTGTGTAAACTGGAAATATCGAATACCTAATCTATGGGGGATATCAAAACCACGAAGAATGCCATTTTGACAAGAACTCCATATTCAAAGTTTTATTATACATCAGGAGAGTGGGACCCAAACACCGGGGATCATGGGACTGAAAAGTTACATTTCAAAAAAGCCTGCCGTATAAACTATAAGTCAAATATGCAGAGAAGTTTATGAGAAATAATGTGACAGACGTTTTATGTTGTGGCTTTCTACAGTGCAAAGAAAGTGAAGACAGACTACAGGTATACTCAACAGAAAATCAAGGGAATGGAGCAAATGACCTCACTGGCCTATAACAGCTGGCAGACAATTAACATCTGATAGACTCAATTGGGAGGTAACTAATAAAGGTATTTATGCATTGTAAGTAACTAATACCACTAAATGGTACATCTGAAGTATAGTAATGATTCTCTGCAGTTTTATAGCCTGTTCTACTGTGTCCATGAAAACACTGAAGCAGTTATTCATCCATTTAATGCTGGTTAAATCCACAGAGTCCTTATGTAAACACTGCATGTATTTGAGTGATGAATTGTTTCAACAGTCGAAATCAGAAATATTTCAAATATAATTTACGACTCTCCAGTGTTCTATGAGTGAATATAAACGTAGCCCACACAGTATACCTTCTTCTCCTCCTCTATAAGCTGCCTTGTGAACATGGCTGAAACTCAACTTAAATTCCTGCAGGCTATGTTTCAACCCCTAAACTCCAGTCTGTGCTCTTGTACGTTTTGGGCACTTAGCAACCTCATTCCCTGAGGCAACATGGTCTTCACTCCATTTGGCCGGAGGAACCATATCATCTGCAGGCCCTGCCTAAATTACATTAATTTCTCCCACATCTTGCTCCTCCACTGGCTGCCACATAGATACAATGTGTCTTTGCTACCTTTGGCTGACAGTAACACCTTCGTTTTAGATTTTTATGACATAAATGAGAAAAAACTTGCATACTGTAAAAGTTTGCTCCCCCAAAGTCTGCAAAATTCAGGTATGTCATGGTGTGAAAAGGAAAAGATTACTCAGACTCAGTAAGTCCTCTGGACAGCAGTGTATTCAGATATTTTATTGACAATCTTCCCCTGACGTGCTTTAATGGTCTGAGGAATTGTAAATAGCACGTTAATATGCAACAATTTGGCAGTAATGATGCTTGTAGGAAAAGTAATTCCTGTGTAAAACCACTGTGGTACAGCTTGAGAATGGGAACAAGGTCTCATATGTTAGTAATCCCCATGTGTGAGGAGAAGCTCAGACGGCGACTGAACACACAGGTGCACATGTGTGAGCAGACACTCGCAGGTGTGCACACACTTATACAGGAGAAATCAACAACATATAATCACCGCACAATATTTTTTAGTAATTAATTTGTTTTCCCAGTATCTGTTGTCCATATTCATCCTTCGTTGTGTCTGATTCAGTCATTGTCTTTGCTCATTCTCTTACAGGGTCACAGGGTCCTGCAGCCTATCCAGTGTAATATGGGGACACGCCATGGAAAACGCTGAACAGGTCGTCCATCACAGAGCTAACAGACCAGCAATCATTCACACTCACATTATACCTATGGGCAATTTTGTGTCTAGTCCCACTGACCGGTATGTTTCTGTAATGTGGAGACAAAACGAAACAAAACACAACAAAATAGAGCTAACACACACACACACACACACACACACACACACACAGACTGGTAGAAAATGTAAGCCACAGAAAGGCCATGGCCAAGAATCAAATACAATTTCTTGTGCTATGAGGCAACAGTGCGAACACTAAGCCACTGTGCTGTGCCACTGCCGGGAAATTCATTACTGATTTATGCCAACACGTACAAATTACACATGTAGAGCACAGCTTCAGTCGAACAGTCAAATTCATTCATCCACTGTGCTGAAGGTGAGAACACCAATGCACATTTTCAAATACAAATAGAATGCCTAGACCGAATGGGGGAAAAAAAAAGAAAAATGAAAGTGAAGCCAAAGATTTGGTGCCAAATGTGGATATGCTTTTCCAAGGTGCAAGATGTAATGAAGAAACATGTTTAATGCATACGTGCATAATACTAAATGAACACACTAATTCACTTCAGTGTGTTTGATGTGAATGTTTCTCAGTGGATGAAGGTGCAGTGACTGCTACCAAACCGGCTGCTGGAGGGAAATATAAAGGCAACTGTGATGAATGAGCCGACTGCAGTTTACAACATGTAAACATGCATTGCCCACTTGCCGTATCTCCAATCCATTAGCTATCATCCGACTCTGCGTTAAAGCTGTTTGTTTGTTTTGTTCCCCTCTCCCCCATTTTGTGCCCCTGCCTGCCTGCAACCCTCCAAGAATCACTACCTTTTCCGTTTTCCAATTTCAGCTGCTTCCTCTGGAGCGAGGTTTGATGAATGTCGCTCACATTAGGGTGACCTCTGAGATAACCCCGCCTTTCTTTCCCAAGAAAATTCATCAGGCAGAGTCGGCCAGCCCCAGGGATGCGTGATTCAGCACTCAAGGTGAGTGCTTGTCACAGAGGCCTCGGATGGCCAGCTATAGGTGAGGAGTGAGAAGGACAGAGATGTGCTGTTTTTGGAGCTTATAGCCTTACAGACTGAACTGGGGCATGGATGCTTTGTACATATACATCAGTACTAACCTCCCAAGCCTAAAAACTGAAATCTTAAAGCTGCACTAATCAATATTTTATATTAACAATCAAAAAAAAAAAGATTACATGTATTGTACATGTCTTGTAAAAGGTGTTGCCTGTAGAAACAAGCCCACAGAGAATTATGTGACTCTGCAGTTTCCCACAGCTCTATAAGGCATTTTATTGTCTTTCGCCTCTTTGCTTTGGTTGTACGGCCCACAGCTGTACTGTTTTGGTTCAGTCTTACCACTCTCATCAGTGTTGTTGCCAGCTGCAGCAGGCAGCTGTTTTCCACCAAAAAAGCTCTGATAAACTAACTGTATACTCACCCAGAATCAAATGGCTGACATACAAAGTTAACAACCGGTAAACATAATGGAAGATTTAGCAGCTATAGTCAGATATTTGCCTGAGGAGTTGATGGTGACTAAATCAGCTAAAAGGAGAAAGAATATTGAAAATACATTTGCTTTGCAACTCTAAATGAATGATAATGTTGCCCTGCATGTGTAAATAGGTCACAATTTGCTAATGTGTTCACCACATACACTTTATAAATTGAAAATATATTAAGGTTGTGTTTATAGTTTGTTTTGCTATTATTTTAAGTGGCTAAAATGATCAGTTAATGTAGGTTTGAATTACCCAAAAGGGCCACATAACTGAGAAAACTGGTTAACAATGCCAATTTTCATTTCTGTCTTTATAGTCAGTCAACTTTAAGCAAACAGGCACCGGCAATGCTGACATGCATCCGAGCAGATGGAGTATTTTGTTAATCCGAAACCAGATTTTTGACTTTTATGAATCTTTGGGGGATGCGTGGAGCGGTTTGTAAGGGTGTAAAGGTGGTTAAAATGCATGTACAGGATCTCAATTTTGTAATGCCTGCTGCTAGCACTGTAGCTTTTGTGTAGTTAGTTTTGGTGTTGCTGTGTGTGTGGGATGGTGTGCATGTGGGTAGGTGTGCGAGCTGTGAATGGTTTTTAAGTTGCTTTAAGTCATTATTCTTGTTTGTTGCCATCAGTTGAAGAATGTTCAAAAAACCTGTCCCTTGGCCTTTACTGGACTGAGATCTGGAGTCTAAGCAGCCATTTTCTAGCACTCTTATTACTCTGTTGGCAGAAAAATAAACAAAAACTCAGTAAAGTAAAGATTGATATGCTGTCTTGAAACAGTGCAAATGAATGCCAGAAACATTCAGTCATGGCCGTACACAAGATATAAATCAGTGATCTGCATTTTTGACACATGACATGACAGATGCATGTACTTGTTGTTTTTTTGCACATCTCATATGTCAGTCTTCCCATCTGCTTGGTCTGTAAACATGATTCATCAGCTCGGGAAAAAAAAAAAAAAATTCAGAGATAACTGGAGACCTGGGTGAAAAAGCTGAATTTGAATCCATCCTACGCCATGAAATCCCCTGAGATCTAAGCAAAATAAGATACAGAATGTCAGCTGATTGTCACAGGCATAATTAAAATAATAAAATAGTGCACAGCACAGTTTCTGCTCCAGCCATAGAGGGCCAGAATAACTGACTGACTGACTTCACACCTCAGCTCTATGAGAGGGTTACTTGGAACAGCAAAACCACAGGTGGGAGCAGTGACACCACTAACACAGACATTGACTTGTGTGACACACCAGCAATAAAATCAGCAACCACCTCATCACCTTAGTGGTTCAATCCTTTCCGAAATCCATTGAATCCATTTGAACCCAGGGAGCAATCCAAGACTTCAGCCATGATGTGTTTATGGTGAACCCAAAGTCCAAGTGGCCAAATGAGCTTGTAAAGGAGAGGAAAAAAAACATATATATACACACACATATATATATATATATATATATATATATATTTCATAACAACCTGGCATTAATGATGTGGTGATAATTTAATAACTGTCATTTTTGATAATTCATATAGCTTAAATAATGCTCTAAGAACCAAATAAAATGATTATCAAAACAGGAGTTTATCAAAGCCATACTTGCAAACAAAAAACATTTCATCTTAGACAGTAATATTGGTGTCACTCTCAAGGGCCCACATCATATCTTTAGGCATCCCACGTCTGTTGGAGAAATTGTAGAGAATGCAGCATGTCTTCACAGATTTGCATTTATTCTGGTTTTTATACCGCACTATACAAGTGTGACTGAAGCAAATGAATAGCATTGTGAGGACACCAATTGTGTACTGAGTCACATCACTGGTGCTGATGTGCGAGCATCAGCTTCTCTGGCTAGCTGTTGGATTGTTCATGACAGATCCAGGGTGCAGTGGATGAACACTGCTGGATTACACACAACAAAAACATTGTGACGACTTTTTAAGCTCTGTCACCTGATTAAAAAAATATGCACCAAGTGCAACATTTCTGTTGAGTATAATCCAATAGACATGCTGCTCTTTAAGAAAAAATATTCTTGGGATACTAATCCTCTGTGTTTGTGTTTTTGGTATAAATTGAAGATTCATGCCATAAACAGTGTGACAGCAATAACTAGAACGCAGTTGGCTATGTCCAAAAGTCTTTACTGTATTGAATGGCTTTTTTTAATTGAATATTGAATGACGCCGTTAGCTGAGGGCAAATGAATATATTCTGCTAGTGATGCTGTGAGAGTGCATCCATACACAGGATACAACAGAATGCAGATTGTGATAGCAGAGCTGAATCTGTTGAAACTATCCAGATGCGAGAGAGTGTAATGTTGCAAAAAAGAAACTGTCTGTTGCTGGGTTGGAATAGAAATAATGTGTGGGAGGATTGATTTTTGTCTTTTATTCATTCCAAAGGAGTAATTATGCAGTTACTGCCTCAATTATTTCAAGAACTCATACTCATATTACAATTTTTACAGACCCCTTCACATTTACACCTGCTGTTTAGAAGCAGATTTCATAAAAAAAACAACCCCAAATAATTGTATGAACTGTAGTAAAAACTGAATATATAATCAACTCCGCATATGACTTATCCACACATCATTTGTGCAGCCTACCTGTTAAATGCATGTATTGAAAGGAAACTGAACATCCCGCTGGTGTTGGGGTCCTTGGAATGACACTGCTCCCTGCAATGAATGGCATAGATGGTCCAAAAGAAATAATAGGTCAACAAGATTAAGAGTCTACATCCAGCAGCCTGCCACTGGCTCTGTGAACTGAACTTAGGAACCGCAGTGCTTTGACCTAATACTAACATCAGCACTGTAATGTTTTCACAGTGATGTTAAGCCAGTATAATGTTTACCATCAATGTCTTGGTTTAGTGTGCTACAATACAAAGATTTGATGATCAGAACTGGACACAAAGTTCATCTAAGAATACCAAAGTATCAGACAAATTCTACCTGGCGATGGTTCTTATTTAAAAGTTAAGGGATCACTGAAAGTTATTAGAACTTATCTTGAGGGGGACATGCATTTGTGTACCAAATTTCATGGCAATCTTTCCCAACAGTCGTTGAGACATTTCACTCGAATCCATAAATGTCAACTTCATGGTGGTATTAAAAGTCACAGGCTCACCAAAGGCATTAGGATTCATCTTCTGGGCACCTTGGATATCTGTATCAGATTTTATGGTAATCCATCAAATAGTTGTTGTTAGCTCGCATTTCTCAAAACAGGATTTGTGTAAAATAACTATTGCACCATCATTAGCCTGCTGCCTGAGTGCAGTTAGTAGTTAGTTAGTGCAATAGTTTTATGGTTCTGTATATGTTTTTCTCACATCTCTTTCTGCCTTTGATGTCCTTACATTATATGCAAATGCATTACATTTGCAACTTCACAGTTTGTATTGATGGAATAACATGTCATCTGATATAATGTTTTGATCCACAAATGCCTTTTATTAGATTAAATTAAGGTGAGGAAATTAATTTACTTGATGTCTCTCCTTTGGAAGACTGGAGGTATAGAGAAAATGGTGAATTTACAGTGGTCAGGTATGAAATGAAGGGTGTCCTAGTCTCTCAGTGGTTACTCTCCTGTGCCTCACTACTCTAAATGTTTTGGAAATGTTAAACTGCTTCAGAAAAGAATGAGTTGGATTATTTATTTTGCTTTCTCATGACCTTCTGACTTCTGAAGGAGCCATGTAATTGGTAAAGCTGAATACCCCAGAGCTAAATTGAACAGATATATGTAAAAGTCATTACACTGCATTTAACTCTTAGTCTTAAATGATAAACACCAATTCTATTTTTTTTTTACCACCATTTAACACCCTTGAAAAGTCTAAATTCAGTTTTGTGTTTGCCACAAGACAAAGCTAATGCTCTCTGCTCTACTGCTGCTTTGCCTTAGTCATAGATGGACATTGTCCTTAAAAAAGTCCAATGAAATGTCCCATCTTGCTCATATACACATACACATAGACATATGCACAGCTCATTCTTGTGTGTATCACACATGACTCACTCAAAAGGAACTGGCTACCTCACTGCACTCTTTTGAGCTTTTCCCAAGTGTGTGGCCAGTAGTTACAGCAAATCTTTTGTCCCTGCAGCTACTGAATTGTTAAATATATTTTTCACATGAACTTCTGAGCTGCCCACGTAACTAGATGATGTTGCAGTAATATTCAAGTGCGAAGACACTCATGACACTCTTGTGAATTTTTCCCGTAAATTTTCAGTTCGGTACCATAATGTGTCATGATGACATTCAATCTACGCTATAGTGTTGGTAGCCACTATGTCCCATCTTTAATGGAGAGCGTTTGAATGCATGTCAGTTTATATAATCTCCCTTGGTGAGAGGAGTTTGATCTGACTTCAACTATTTAGTTCTTAGGGTTGTATTTTCATGCTTTTTTTTCTCTTTTTGTATTTTTTTTTAATAAGATAACTGGCAGTTAAATTGGTCCTGATGAAGGTCACTGTCTGACAGAAGCAATGACATATACGGCAGAGAAAAGTGTGTGGGAGCATCTTTTAAAAGTTAACTTCAAATCTTTCAAACATGCAGCTCTGGAACAAAGGATTATACTTCTCTGTGCTGAATCTTGACCCCAAGAATCTGTAAAAAACCTCTCACATAACTCAAATACACAGAGAGCATGGGAATTCAACAACAGTTTTCAATGTAGGGAGTATCAACAGGACCAGTACTATCAAATACTGTACATTATATTGTTTATATTTGCTTTACTCTATTCTATATATAAACTTTGACCTCAGTCAGGGAAGTTTACAATAAGCTCTTTCCTTGCTCAACCTATGTACAGTATTCAACATAACTGAAATCAATCTCTGCAGAAGAACGCTTGCACAGTAGTTTAGTCCCTCAGAGCTTATTTATCCGTAAAGTTCATTAGCATTAAGATTAGCGCAAGGCAACAGGCCCCAAGAATGCATGCAGTGTCAGAGGTCTGTTTTATGGTTTACTAGGATGTTTCTGTTTCTTTAAATAGCTCGATAAAAATAATCAATTTGAATGTATGGCCAGAATTGAATAGGTTTATTTTATTATTTTAAGGCAAAAAGCAGCGGTTACTAGTCTTCAAGGCAATGGAAGCATTTGTGCTCGTATTCAATCTCCCCCTCAGATTTTCACTTGAAGCATTATGAATGTTGTTTTCAAAGTGTTTCTAATCACACAGATTTGATCCTGTGCTGCAGGATCAAGTCAGCCACGGTTATGCATGTGATGATATGCTTGAATAGAAAGAAACTCACCCACTCACCATCAGCTAGTACACACTGGGTCAGTCCAATTGAGAATGAAAATGAATAGTCCAAGAGGTGAATGGAAATTTTATTATAGAAAAACAGTACAATCTTTCACATTCTAGGCAGTAGCATATAATAACTGGATGGAAAAATGTGTAGATATGAATTATGAAGCCTGATAGCAGGCTGTTGATTATTGAAGAAGGAAGAAATTTATGCCTCCATCTCTGAATGTTTAAATTTTAGCTCACTTTTTACACATGATGTCATTTTACTTATGATGATTGAGGGTGAAAAAAGTTGTTTTTTTCCCCTCCCTGTTATTTTTGCTCTTTCTTAAGTTTAAATATGTTGTTTTTCAACCCAGGCCTTGGCAGAGAAAGCACCAGTCTGCTCCTCATGTGTTTTTCACCTCCTCCTCATCCATCATTTTCATATATAAGTCCAGCCCATTATTTGTGGAAAAGAATTTGATATGAGACACTGGGCAAATCCAGTACACTGTGAGACATATGGAACCCCCTTCCTTGACTATCTGGATGGCTGAAATGCAGACACTTTTTTTTACTTATGTATTTAACTGAAAAGGCCACCACCAGAAAATGTACCATGGCCATGTGTATGGGCATCCTTATAACGTTTAAACACTTAGGCTCTGCTACGTTATGTAGGTGAACACCTATTACTGTTGGCAGGACTGCAGTATCTGATGGGTGCACTGCTGAGGCATTTCATAGAGACAATAATGGGCCTTCATGTACATTGTCATGGAAAATGAGAATGCATAACTCTCAACTGTGTTCTTTTCTGGTTGCATGCACCGCTGGACGTGTAGATGAGAAATTACGGTGAGGCTGTGTTCTTGATTTGGTTTACTTGTTAAGATATTGAAATGCCATAGAGGAAATACTATAAAAAGAATGTAATGTTTTTGTTTATAAAAAATCAAAGTCAAGTGAAAAATGCCATTCTTTTTTTTTTCTCAGAGCCTCTTGCATTCCTCATCCCTGAGTGTTGAAAAGCGAGTCACTAAGAAAGAGAAAGATTCATAAATGAAAACAGAGATGAAAAGCTTTTAAATCATCGTAATTAGAAAGACTATCTTACATAACTTATTCAACATGAGCAGCAGAAAAAAAAGAACTCAGCAAAATATTTACTTTCATAAATACTGTAATATTTTGTAATTTTCTGCCCAGTCTACACTTTTAAGAGACCAGGTAAGTCAAAGCAATACTAGTAATAATTGCATTGTTATTATAATTATTATTATTACTACTACTACTTTTACTACTAGAAGAAGAACAGGAAAAAGAAGTATGACAATGATTTAAAAACATTATAAATAATTTAAATTGATATGAAAAATTAAGAATAGCTATATACTGTGAAGAATTGATAGGAACTGTTTATATTTTACTGATTATATATAACTGAATGATAATTGCATGATTGAAAACTTTTGAATAAAAGATAACGTCACTGACCCAGATAGATCACCACACAAACCCACACACAAGCAAACAGTTTTTAGGGACACTTTTGAAAGTTTACCACCACATAAACCGTCCAATAGCTCCTTTTCAAATGCTGCTATCAAACATTTTGGGATATCCGCACTTACTTAATGTCTGTGCTCTTACTTGCCCCTGGATAATCCCATGTCAAGGGAGGTTTTAAAAAAGTGTGTATCAGTTTCACTAAGCTGTTGAAACAGTATTGTGTGCCTATGACTTCCTGTCAGCAGTGTTTTTTTGTCAGCGCACTGCCGTCAGGAAAAGCTTGTTTCATATGTCATTCACCCCGGCCATCTCATGCTGTGCTGTGCATGTGCCAAGTTAGTCGTGTTAGAGACTGCTAAAGATGCTGAGAGAAAAGTCTTGGTAGCATATACAGCCATTTTAACATAGACATCCTGATTGAGAAGTTTTGCTGATTAAAAAACAAACATACAAAAATAAAATAAATAAAAAAAAAACTATAAAAAGAAGTGCAGAAGTTGATAATTCAGGGATCCAAGATCCATAAACAGCTCTTCTACTGTATTACTAATGAGGATAGGTTGTATTCATGCAGACAGAGGTGGTCTCCTCACTAATGCATTTATTTCTAGTGAAAAATGCAAGTGCTGGAAAAGTATTTATTAAAAAGAAATATAAATAAACCAATGCTGTTAATAATACCAAACAGTGCTACCACAGTTTACAGGTACATAAATACCTCACAGGTCTGATAAATCCTGAAACATTATTTATTCATTTGGTAAGTGGCTCTTCCACAGCTCTCATCCAAAACTTTACCTCATTATTTACAAAAGCACAATGTAGACAATACATACACAAACTAATACTTAGGATAGTAGGATTACTCTTGAGCGTGTAAAGTGACGACAGATAAGATTACTTCTACCAAACTGTACATTGTCTGTGTTGTTTTGGCACATAACAATACAATTATCATGCAGGAACTGGTCTCAATAGATAACTAAGTAAATAAAATATATCCATACTGTATCTACTATGAGGCTTCCGTGTTCTATTCACCTACAGTTACTTATTTATTTATACCCTTCTTAAAAATCCAGTGACAGAAAGACAATTTTATTTGACTTTTGGGAGAAACATTACTAGCCTTTAAATGTTTGTGAGACATTCCAGAAAAGGGTTTTAACTCCTCACCTTGCTATAGTGATGTAGTGAAGGGTACTCTAGGGTGTAAGTACACCGTGACACCGGTGTTGGGTGTGGTTAGAGGTACAACAGAGCACATGTATGACCAAGCCCAACCCCAACCATCTATGATGCTGGCTGTGGCCGCAATTGAAACGCGCTTGAAACTTTCAACAGCAGTGAAAAATTGATCGAGATTATTGTTAATTTACTGTTCAAGGGCATATGGCGTTAACAGCCCTAAATTTCTTAATGTAATATGTTGTCTGTTGTTACTTTACATGCATTTTCTGGATTATTAATTTACTGCACAATAGCAACATAACAATATGCCTTAAAATGAAGACAGGTTTCATGTAGTTGGAGCAAAGTTTTGCTGAAAATGCCCAAATAAAATGTAGGCGTTGCCCCTTTAGGTCAATATCCGTGCCAAGCAGACAAATGTTATAGCATCCCCTTTAGGCAATTGGTTAGATTTTCTAAAAACATGAGGGATAAAACATAATTTCCTTCAATCACATGGACTTCCAAAATCCAATATATAGGTACAACGATCAGCCACAACATTAAAACCAGTGACTGGTTTTAATGTGATTGGTGGTGATTGGTATATAGTGGAAGTGGATTGCATAAGGGGTAGAGACCACATGATGGTTGAGCCAGTTCCATTTCCTTGAGTTCATGCCAAGGAGAAACAATATGGCTGACATGGCATGAAGCAAATATGGAGAAATACCGACAAACAGTTTGAATTGGTGAAAGTTTTGTGCATGTGTTTGTCTGTGTCTATGTGTGTCGAGTTTTGCGGGTGGGCAAGCCCACGCAGAGAAGTCACGTTTTCATCTGTCGATATGGGTACGTGCTAGTGTGAATACATACAGTATATTGTCTCCATCTGTGTATTGCTCCTGAAAAAAGGCTCATTAGGTCTCCATCTGCTGGATCCAGTAAATGCTACAACCCAAGCTGCTGCAAGGCCAATTGAGCAGTAAAATTATGGAGACTTTTTGGGAATTCATTATCAGCAGATTCGCTCTAAATCAGTCCCTCATCCTCATTCTAGTTTTTTTTCCACTTGCTTTATTCTCATCATCTGAAAACACAAACTTTAATGAGATGTCACCTTGTTCATGTGAAAATATATCCATTTTATTCAGAACACCTTTGTTTTCCTTTTTTTTCTGCAGGACAGCAGGTAGTTCTCTTATCTGTAGCAGTTTTAATTTACCCAAAGGAGAGAAGAAGACAGATTAGCGGAGACACAAAAGAGGCCTCGCAGGTAGCCACTACATTCTCATCTCATGTTACAGATTGCCCTCCACAGGATACAGTGAGGCTTGAAAAGGCACAGCATTCACTACTGTACCATCATACAGTGCTAAAAAATTACACTTGATTCAAGATAGTGGAATACATCAGGGGGCATAGGGCATAGGCACCCGACACTCTCTGGAAACACAGATTCTCATTACATGGCTTTTCGTAAAAGACCAGATGGGAGGGCAAAAGTGTAATCCATGGTTAATACTAAACAAAGGCAGACTGTCTAGGGGACATTTTCGCAGCCGAGCAGAAGCTTAGATGCTAATGTAATGCTAATTTAAAGAAGCCTTCATTACAGTATTATTAGTTGTTAAGTTCGGGATATGAAGTGCAAAGAGACACAAACTGTAGATGGATAAAGAAAAGTCTATGAATCAAGATGCATTGAATTGAGTTCATCTGCTGCCATTCAAAGCTTACAACAGCAAGTGCCTATTCCAAACATAGTGCTATTTTTCTTTCCTACCCAGTAAATAAATATAATAAATTGCACATCAAATACAAAAAAAATATGACCACAAAAGGAATATATCCCCTTTTGAGGAAAAGGGATGGAGTGATGATTTTTGTTATAGACAATTGTCAGAATGTTATTGTCTAGTATAGTATGTATGTTCTGCAATGGTCATGATAAAGAAAATATACAACACAATGTCAGTAATTGGATATATGGAATTTGAAATAATTTGAATATGTTGAAGGTGAACAATCCATTTATGTATCCATTTTCTCTGGATCCAAGCAGCAGTGAGTGCAGGCAAAGCAAGGTACCCCAGACGTTCCTCTCCCCAAAGACATCCTTCAGCTCATCCAAGGTGATCCTAGGCCAGATGGGATATGTAATCCCTCTAGTGCCTGGATCCGGGTCTGCCTTGGGGTCTCCTCCCTGGAGGACTTACCCAGAAAACCTCTATAAGTAGTCTTCCTTACTGTAGATGCCCAAGTGGCTAGAAGCAGTTCTACTCCAAGCTTTGTCTGGATGTCTCAGTCCCTTACCCTTTCTTGCCATTTGTACGTGCATATCAAAGCTCATGATCATAGATGAGGGTTGGAGCATAGATGGACTGATGAATCAACAGTCTGGTACAACACCTCCTGGTGCACACAGCTCAGCCTGTTGTTTCCATCTTGCCATCACTCTTGAACTCTTGACGAACTTCTCCACGGGAGGACTGACGTCCAACCTGAAGTCAGGGTTCCGACGGGTCCTGGATATCCTTCAAAGTTTGTGAATTTGAGAAAAAATCAAGGCCTTGAAAGGTTCTGAAAATAGACATAAGTAAACGTGGGTAATTTATTTAAGTGCTTAAATTTATATATTCTGCATGCGTGCAAGACACCACATAGTCTGCCATCACTGTACCACAGCACTGTTGAGAATTGTTCACATGCTCAATCAAGCGTCTTTTTCTTTTTTAATTGTTGTCTGTGAAGGTCTGTGCAGCCTGCTAGTTCTCATTCTCATAGTTCTCATTATAAAAATACTTGTTGTTTTACTTGTGTGTTGTAACAGTAGTCAGTTGTTAGTTTTTGAGTCTTTGAATTTGAGTGAATTGGGCCTGGGCCTCCCTTGAAAAGTCCTTGAATTTGATGTTTAAGACATTGTTGGAATCCTTTGAAGTGAGTAACCCACCGTTACCGCAAGATGTGTAGGATGGCCTCACACTGAAAGTATAACAAGCGGCCATTTGGGTTTGGATATGCCACCTCTAGTCTCAAATACACCGGCATATACTGTCAGATCCATTGTTCAATATGCAGGTGGTTCATAGTTCACAGTGATGGTTAGATAGGTGCGAAGACATCTTAAGTGTGTCTAGTGTCTCAGTGGGAGAATGCCAGCTTTTAAATTGACCTTGTCAAATAGGATAATGTCACACCCTGTTCTTGGGATTAATACTGAGGACTTGCTGAGCACCACAGCATGAAACCCCACTGTCCAACTGAGTGACCTAAAAGAATCACAGGTATTAGATCTCTGCATCAAGTGGGTTTTCATGAACACTGAGGTTTTTGATGGTGTTGTAACTGACAGACCAGCCAACAGTGACAGCTGGGTGTACATAAAAAAGATGAAAACCACTAATTAAATAACATAGTTAATTAAAGTTGTAGATATAGATTATCCTCAGTTCTGCTTTAGAAAATTTCTTTCTTTTTTTTAAATACTTAGAAATTGAAATTAATGTATCTTACATTTTTTTTCCATCTAGATTGCCCCTTCTTAGTTTCTGTCTTAGTTGTATTTTGTGAAGAATAGCTCCTGCACAGCATGTTAGTATTGTAGACAGGGGGGGTACAACATTATCTGCTGTACTAAACAGATGCTCAGAGGACATGGATTTTTAATTCACTCCCAGCTGTGTATCAGCAGAACAGCAGCAGAACTGCTGGGATAAAAAAGTGAAAAATCAGCCCTAGGAATGCTAAATTGGTGATCAAAATAATTAGTCTAACAGTCTTAACCAAATGCATGTCTCTCTGTGAATTGCAGCCCACTGTGTGACAGGCAATAACAACAGAAATGGGCTGACAAGTAAAAGGCCAAAATTTATGAAATTCAAGAGTTTGTACATAAGACTCAACATCAGCTGTTAAAAGGTTTTTTTCAGGGATTTTACTGTGACTGTGTTGAGTTAGAGAAGATGAGCTGCCCTAAACACTAACCAAAGATTTTGTACATATCTCCACTTTTCTGTGGTGTCAGTATTTTGACTTCTTGACAGCACAAAAGCTGGTTGATAATTTAGGCCAGTCCTCAGAGTCACTGTTCAAGCACCTTTGCCCAGTGATGACAAAGTATTCTTACTCAATGCTTTTTAATATTTATGTAGACAGCATGGGCTCAACATTAATTGTGCAATTGCAGTGAAACATGCAAAATCGTCATCTTTGAGACATCATTGACAAACATCTATTAGAGCAATAAAACCCACAACAAGCACATTAGCAAAGATGAAATTTAACTCAGAAGAGATTAATAGTTAGCTTACTGACATTACTAAATAATTTTTTCTTTTTTTTTGAGGGGGGGGGGGGGTTTTTATTCTTCATTAAATATACAGTTGTGCACTGTTACCTCAAGCAAAAAAAGAAGAAAAAAGCTCACATGAACACAACAAATTTTGAAATTCAGAACAAGTTTGAGCAGAAGTATTAATTCTTAAGTGTTTATTGCCATTGAGGACCGAAATAAACAAGTTATCAAAAGCCTGTAGATGGAGACAAGATTTTAACAATCGCCACTTTTATTGTGTTGCTGGGGGTTAAAACATCAATCATTGAGATTTTATGAAATACTGTGCCGCTGGTAAATGATTAATGGTGAACCGCATTGTCTTGAAAAAGTGGAGTGGGAGTTATCCTTGCTATTGTATATTTACCTGCCGTTGTATTATTGCAAAGCCAACTATGGTTTTTCACTTAGTGTGGGTGATGATACATATATAGCATATAATAGAGCCTTTTCATCCAACCTCAGGAAATGCTCACCTTTTGATTGCCCTTCCGGTACCACTGACAAAGCATCAGACAGCTCTTTTGGAAATCTGTTGTGCAAGTCATAGACTCTAATGCTTTTTATCATGTTGAGAGTAAGCACAGTTGGAAAATGAAAGGTGCGTATATTATGTAGACCCCATTGACGCAAACGTTCTCAAGGCTAGGATGAAATAAAAACATGTGTCATGTAAATTTTGATTAAAGAAAAGCGTACTATTGAAGTTGCTAGTAGAAAAGATATTAACATTACCTCATTATCACTCATGGCTCAGGCTAGTAAACTCTGTGTTAAGTACACGTTGTTTATGTGTTGTTTCCCTTGTAAAAAAAATATTGACTAACCATATTAGCACTACTTAAAGCTAAGGTTACTTAGCACAGTTATTGCCTCTCCTGCCGTTTAAATCTTTCATGTAACGTTGATGCTGTCCTTTATGATGTCTGATTCTGTCTGTCACTGTCATGGTGGCTTAGGTTGGTGAGTCTGATGCTGTATTGGCCCATTGACTACCCAGGCTTCTGAATATGTGCAAGCTCTTGTTGTTATTTGTCCTGTATTTTCTTGCATCTTTCATCTTAAAATCACCTCTTGACCTCCTGCAGTCTCTTACATTCTTGTTTGTTTCCATTTTAAATAAAGCTCAAAGTTTTATAATGACCACAAATAGTCACGGTGAATTAAAATGGTATTTGATGCGACACGATTGATGATCATAATTACACTGAAAAATACACAGCATCAAATGTCATTTTAGAAAAAAATTGAAAAAGAGAGACCACAAAGATTTTCTTCTATTGAGAATTGTGATGCCCCTCCCCCTTCAGTAAAATTGTTGATTGGCCACAAATTGTCCGCATGATGTGCTTCCTGGCTGATTTACATCTGTCAGTCTCTTACCATCTTCCTCTTCTCACATGGCTGCCATTGCCCAGTCAGTAGTGATGCAGAGCATAGCCATCATAGTGATAAGTGCACAGCACTTTGATGGAAAGACGTGACGGCCTTATCTGGACTTTTATGTCAGTGTCATCCTCTGCTTTCATTTCATCCTTATTTGTGGATGTGCACATGAATCTATTAAATAAGCTGTTTTTTTGCATCGACATTATTTTGCCTAATATTCTAATCTGGTTAAAAATTTCTTATTTTTTTCTTCGAAAGATAATGTCAAATTGCAACAACAGTGTTATGGTTATGGTAATGCTGATTTGTTGCCATGGTGACAATACCTGCATGAATGGATGTCACTATGGAAACATATATAAGAACCTTCACTGCAGGTCTTCAGAGCAGTTCTCATTTTGTTTATTTTTGTTTAAAGTGTATGTATCTAGCAGACAATATGATTAGTGGGATTTCTGACATCTTTTTTTTTATTATTACATAAGAAATAATAATGTTTGACTATCTGATTAACAGATGGTGATACGTTGCTGTTGTTTGCAATGATTAATGTTTAGTATGGTGAAAAACAAATGTGACTAAATATGTGTGCGACATATTGTTGAAAAATATTTGAAGAAATGACAATACTGCAAGCGTAATGTGTCATTTCCAGTTGCTGGAGTTTCTGTTGTTTACATGCTAATCAGATCTGCTAGTTTCTTTAGCAGCTACTTCTCTCTCTCCTTCCCACTATCATGCTCTCTCTTGCTTGGTGTGTCTTATGTTTAGTTATTTCTCTGTCTCCTTTAGTAATAATGGTACATTTAATGAAAGTAGTTTATTTGCCATAATGGAGGTGAGGCTCAGTGAAGCGGAAGCACCACTCTGCTTCCCTGCAGCTTCCAAGCAACTGGGAAACCAGAGTGGCTGGGTGCCTGTAACAAGAAGAGTAGCCCTAAGCTACATACCATACACCATACACGGTCAAGCCATATATATTATATTGTTGCTAATCTTGCTAAGTTGGCAACCCAGCAGGCTGTAACTGCCCCTTAACAGAAACTATTTGCACCAAATCCTTTCGAAAGAGCAGCGGCCAATGGAGAAACTCTAACTCGGTCACATGGCATTAGGCTGACCAGTGGTGGAAATATGATCGATCGGTCAGTCAGTCAGTCAGTCAGTCAGGGACGTTCACCATAGGGCTGGCCCTGCTGTTGCAGCCTAGCCAAAAATGTTAAAAAAAAAAAAAAAATTATTAACAGTGATTAAAAGTCTTAATATCTGGTGCCTTGGTGACAAAGCTATTAAGTTCACTTCACTTGTCTTTTGTGCCCACTAAAAATTACAATTTCATACCATCAAATTAGTAGTAATATCAAATTTTAATAAAAAACTAAATAATAAAAAGTTACTGCAACTGTACTGTGGAAACATTGTACTGATGCCCTCCAATTACTGACTTAATTCATTGGAATTAATAGCATCATAACCTTCATACCATTTTGCCCTGTCCCCTCTGCACTCTTTTTCTTCTCAGTTTTCTCACCACATTCAATGCTGATTCAATGCTGTTTGTTTATTCTTTGCTGGCCAGCTTGGCCTGTTTATATTCACATGCAATTTTTTGCCCCAGGTTATGTCTGACTTGAGTTGAAATACATGTAGATTATATGGGGTGAGTGGGAGGGGAGGGGGTAATGCATTGTAGATCGTTAACCTGCAGTGTCAATATATTGAAAGTTCTAGTACCTGGATTGTGCAGCTCTAGTTCTTGCAGATGAAAATCGGCCTGCAGTGGAATGCACTTACCTTGGTGCTGGATTGGTTTCTAAAATGATGAACATTGACTTATTCATGGGGAACGTTTACTGTTTTGTTTTAGTGGGCTTAGCCAAAGTTCATTTAGGGCCACTACTTCATTAATTCTCCCTCTGAGCCACACATCTTGGCTCCTATCCATTAAATATATCCTTGCGTTCTTCTATTATCCTATCAATTTTAAATAAAAGAGGCAACTCTTACCTGGTTTAATTCAACCAATCAATTAAGCTTAAATCTTTCACTCCTCACTCACCCACATGGGAGCCAATTGTGGCTTTAGCATTATCAGGTTGGACTTGACATTTTTCAAAAATTACTCATTCATACAACACCCTTTCAACTTATTAATCATTCTCTTGTGTGTATTTTTCAGTGTTATGCATTAATGTCCCTATAATTAAAAATGCTCTATCTCAAAAGCCATTCCCTTACTTGGTTCTATAAGGTTGTATTCAGAACTCAGAATATATACAACAGGAACTCACTGGGTTCCTTGTTACTATGAAATACTGGAGAATGCAATATCATGATTAAAGAAACATCACAATTAATTATTTTATCAATGGCATATTTCAAAATTTTGCTTGTAACACAATGTTTTTTTTTTTTTAACAACTATAGGCCTACTTTATATTCATATACCTTTACTTTAGCAGACTGTATAAAAGCATTACAAAAGAATAGCTCTGGGAGATTATGAGTATGTCACTTTCAGATAAGACTCGCACGACAGTAAATGAATATTCTTTTTCCATCGCATTGTAATCTAAAGTTGAAAGAGAGGGATGGTCGACTTCTGAATCTGCTCAGTCTTAATTTTCTTTAGGAAACTTCAGCTGACCCCTCTTTGACCTTTAGGTGCGCAATTATTTTCTGTGCTCATATTCACCGTGTGCACACCTGATAATGTACATGAGATGACCTTGGATCCTCAGGGAGAATGAGTTTCAATACGGCTCCCTAATGATACTGCTCTCTGTATAACCATAAAATTGTAATCATCATTAATGTATTCTTGAAGGGTAAATTATTTCATTGCTGATCATTTGAACAGTATAATGAAGCAAATGTGTCCTTCCTATATGTAACTTCATGTTTGCATTCTTTTTCTGACCTGACACAGTTTCTTATATAGTGTCTAATGTAGACAACACTGTTTAAATCAAAGTCACTCAGGTAAAACATTAACATCACAGTGCTTGTAGATTGCAGTCATGGTACAAAGGCAGCAGCAACTTCAGTGAAGAACCACAAATTAGGGTCTTCTTTCCAATAAATGCTTCTAGATCAATACGTTCCATGTCACCTTATAAATAGTGTTCACATTTTGCTACTCAAACTTGCACATCTCATCTTCAAGTTGACAGCAGCTAATCTAAAAGCTTTGTTTTTCAGAGTGATCCACTGCTTATTTGAGGCAGCTTCGTATTGAATCTATCAACCTTTAAAAGTTAACAAGTTGTCTGGGGAAATGCCATTTGTACCAGTTCAATAGGAAATGTCAGACTCTGATAAAATGGTGAAGTCTCATACACATGTCAGTTGTACTTGAGGATCTCCACGGAAATAAGAGTGAATTGGAGGGCTTTGTGCCTTTGTGCCATAGATATTTAGAGGTACTCTTCTACCATTACTGGGCTTTCAGTAATAAAAATGGAGAGGGAAAATAACAATCTGAAAAAAAAGTATTATAATAACTATCTCATGTAGCTCCTAATATGCCATCGTAATGTTAATATATAAAGCTTTCCTGTACCTGACAAGGCTGACTGACATTGTCCCAAACATTCTGACTGCTTTGATGCTGTATACAGTGATTGCTCTTGTCATTCAATGATTCAAGGCCCCAGATCCCATTTCTCGTCCGTAGGGGAACTGAGCAGCAAAATCAGCAACAAAGCTTTCCTCTGAACAATGCAACAACATGTTCAGGCATGCACATATAAGTGAGATGAGTCTTTTGACGCTCTGTTGTGCATGCTCCTGAATTGGTTACTTTGGTTTCACTGGATATCTTGCACTTAGCAATACAATATACCATCACCGTTTATTCAACACATTGTAGAATATTGCATGCATACGTGAGATATGCAAGTACCATTTGAGTTTACTTATTTTAACAGTGCACTCTTGCATCATTCAGTGTGCATATTGGTGAAGTGGTGGTGACCAGCAGTCCAATAACCCTCATAAGAATCATGGGAAACAAGAATCATTGGAACCAATTTCTTTCTTCTTTCTTTTTTTTCTTGTTTGTGTGTGTGTGAGAGAGAGAGAGAGAGAGAGAGAGAGAGCTTTGTGGGTTCCAAAATGCTGGACCCACAAGATGAAATGACTGTTTAAGGGTTAGAGAGAGATGTGACACATGAGATTTTCTTGATCTAACATGGCACAGGATTATGTTTTTTTTCTTTTACTTGCGAATACAGTATTTATTCACAATAAAGCCACTAAAGATAGAAAATGAGACTATTGTTTTCTCTCCTGTGTCAGGCATTATTCAGAAACATAGAGAAACATCATTATGATAATGAGTGTATGTTGTAGTAGTTACACAAACAAGCCAAGTGCTGTGATAAAATATTCAAAGCCATGGAATGATACTTTCTTTCTGTTTTAAGTTGGGCAACAGCTGTGAATTCAATATGAGTATATAATCTGTGGGTGCAATAAAAATTTACAAGCAGCAATACTGGGGGACAATATAAAGAACTGTAATAACATACTGAGCAACTTTGATCATGATTGTACAAATCATTGTTGAGATTTGCCTCATCTCATCACAGCCTACCTATAAAATTGTCACTAGTGTCAATGACAGGGCTACAGTGATGACAAAACTATTAATTTATAAGCAAATTGTATTTTGACTAATAAGCAAGTTAGTTATTGATAACAATGCATGCATGGGCTCTCAGGTTCGAGACTGCACAATATGACGCTACACATCAGCAGGGTACTACCATAAGGCTATTCTTACATACAGTATATCAGTTAGAGAGTGTGAAGATTTAAAAAAAAAAAAGAAGGAAATAACATTCAGGCTCTCCTCTGCAGCTGTCATTCACGGAGACACATGCTCACCATCAGACACACACACACACACACACACACACACAGACACACACCAAGATACCAACTCTCCCCCTATTTCCTTTCCTTACACTCCTCATCTTCTTCTTGACCTTGATCCATTGACTCTGCAGGTCACCTAGCCCCACAGGTCACCATGACAGAATCCCCGATGAGCAGATTTGTTACCATTCTGCGGTCGGATCACTGTTGTCCAATGGGATCTGATTTGGAAGTTGATATGCAACTGGGAGTATTCAGGATCTCTGGCTCCATGCCATGTCCCTGAGTCTCCTCTTCACACACATAAGACTTTTGTTTTCCTCTCTTCTCTAACAAAGTTGTTCTTATTTCACTTCATTGCCTCACCAGAGACACTATGGTTTATTATTTTTCATTGTATGCAATATATAACAAAATAAGTAAATAAAGAAATTGAATCAACACCAAAGCTCAATTTTTGCTCTCCACTAGAATCTTCTTAACAGAAAGTCGCAGAATTTATGAAAAAAAAAAATCACTCCTTTTTTGAAGCCACTATTCAACATTACAAATAAGCTCTACAACCTCAGAGATTAAATAAAAAATGAGAAAAATTGTAATATTGGTTATAAATGCAGAATCCTTTAGCCTATAATACATCCATAAACCAAAAACGACTAACACAAATGAAGAATGTCAGTCTCAATCCTCTGCAGGAGAGACATGTTCATTTACATAAGTTCATAAGAGGCTTATTTCTTGGGCTCTGAAGACTTTATTCAGTACATTAATTATGCCCCTGTTGTTCTTTTTTCATTGAGATATGCCTATCTTGATCATTTTTTTACTAAAGTTGTGCCATAGTTTCATGATGGCAGCTTCTCGATGGTTTATTCTGTAGGGTAAATATTTTTTAAGCTACGACAAACAGCTAATATAAATTGCTGTTGGTGCGCCATCTGCCTCTGACATCTGATATCTGCCTCTGACAGTCGGCCGCAAAAACTAAGATTTTACTCTGCACATGTCACCAAGACTCAGCTTTAAAAATATTATAAGCCTCATTGGCATTTAGCTCTGATGTGAAAGCACTGCATTGCCAAACCTGAGATCCTTTGTTCTATTGCCAATAAGTCAGTTAAACACTGCTATTTTTCCATGCACACTGGCATGCCTGCTTCATAGAAACATGGCAAATTAGTGACTGTCACAAAGAAAGTAGTAGATGGTAGGTCAAACAGTTATTTGGACCGGAAAATTATATAATTAAGATTGTGTCATGTTGGTTTATTGTTGAAGGTGCCACTGTAGAACCTACAGTATCTCCTGCATAAAGAAATGGCTGCTCCACTGAGTCTCATTAATCACTTACAGCTTAACTTAATTGTGTAACCATATTTGGTCACTGAGATGAATGTTTAAATGACAATTTTCTTGTCTTTTTAATTTTTTATGAGAGCATTATATCTAGTGTTTAACTGCAAAGTACCATTTGATTGAATTTATCATAAAGAACTATATTTAAATCAGAGGACGACAGCGCTGCCTTGGAAAATAAATTATCCTTAATTGACGAATTACATTGCCTCAATTAGTCTGCTCCTGAATTTGTCTTTATAATGTGTTGCTTTCTACATATAAATGTTCTCTCCTCTGCTATTTTCAGCCCTAGTTCAGCTCCGTCTTAGAATATGAACATTTTAATATTCATGCCTTAATAGGAAGCATTACAACTCAAATGAATCATTACAGGTCAAAATCATTTCAGATCAAAGTAGATCAGACATTGTGCTGTCAAAGAACTTAAGTCTGAGTGCTTTGTATCATTCAGGTCCATTTATTTAACCACAGATTACAACTACTTGACATTTTTGTATGTTTTAGGCTATAAACCAGTATAAAAATGCGTGTTATAAACATTTTCTGCTTGCTTTTTGCTCAAACTACTTCTTGAGATGTAACTAAATTTATCATAGAGATATATACCATACTATGTACTGATCTTTAGGGTGGTGGTCCATTTGGCAAAATTTGCTACTGCAACCTTGAATATCTGGCTCCAATCTCAACTTTTTCCTTACTGAGCGACATTTAAACATTTAGGAATATCTCAGAAATATATTGTAAGTGTGGCATGACCTTACCATCTCTTGTGGAGAGCAAACCGACCGTGTTCCTGGTTCAATGTCCTGTGGTAATGCTGCTTAATAAGCCATACTATGTGGTTGGTGTTGAGAGAGAGTCCTTATATGTTTACCATACTTATAACAGATGCAATATGAAACCACTTCATTTTAATCAAACAGTCCCATATCTCTTTTATTCAAACACAAATTATCAGCGAGAGATTTGTGTCTAACTTAATGATGGTGAGATTGGGCTAGCTCTCCAACAGCAACAGTTTCTTTGGAAACATGACACAGTGACACAGTTCGCTCTGCATTCTTCTTTAAAATTCCTGTTTTCATTATTTCACCAGTCTTTTCTCTGGAGTGAAACTGCTCACTTCAACTGAAGCCCAGTCAAGCGGAGTCCTAATTAATAGATCAAACAGATAATGGCTGATCCCTCCAGATCAGTCATAACTGTGGGTTCAGGTATATTACAAGAACTACAGATCTGTGCAGGGGTTCTCCCCAGCCCTTGACTTGAACTAAAGATAGCTGAACCCAGTTACAGACATGCATTTTTTTTTTCGTTATGGGAATTATCAATGTCCATGTTAGTTTCAATCATTAGGATCATTTGTTGCAAACACCACAGTTGTTACTTAAATGCAGTGACTAATGATAGAAAAACAAATCTTCTTTGAATATTACTGTGGTTATGTGACAAGTAATACAAATATATACTTACTGTTGACAGTTATATGACAGTATATTATTTAATTGTCAGTTAGCCTGTTTAAAGCAGCAGTTAGTTCATTCAAACAGAGTTCCAATACTTGAAAGTTTGACAACTTTCTATTTGAGATAAGATAACAACAAGTAGCATCAAGGAAATAGGAGTATACATATAAAAATATATCACAAACATAGAGAGCACTGGTTTTTTTATCACACTTTTTCATCCAGCATTTACTGTCTTATTTTGAAATGACTTATTTTGCATGTCCGTCTGTTGTTTTACTTCCTGCCTTTGTGTTTTTCCCACCATTTTCTGTGTCACTTGCATCTCTTTTGTTAATTAGCCTTCAGAGTATTTATAGCCTTGTGTTTCCTCTTCTCAGTTGCCAGAACTTAGTGTTTACTTGCTGTATGGTTCTAGTCTTGGTTCCGTGTTTCTGCATGCCTGCATTTATGGACCTTTTTCTAGTGTTCTGGTATTTGGATCTCTGCCCATTTGCCTGTTTGGACTATCTTCCCTGGTTTGACCCTCGCCTGCCTTATCACCCTGCAAGTCATTGTTCCTCTTGGTTGTAATAACTCACTGGGCTTTATTCATTCTGCATCTGCTTGTTGTCTGCATTTGGGGTCCGTTCTGCTGTGTTCCCAGCATCAGTTGTGACACTGAAAATACTGTATTGACTTCAATTTCAAGAGCAGAGGTCCTGCTAACTCCCATTCAGTCATTTTTAGATAGTGTTTAGCATATCAATGTATATATGCTTTGCACACATGGATTTGGGGATTTTCTGACATTCTTCTCTGTAGATCCTCTGACAGAGGTTGGATGGGGACTGTTGGTGGTCTGCCATTTTAAGGTCTCTCTAGAGATGTTCAAGTCAGGATTCTGGCTGGGCCCCTCAAGGACATTCAGAATTGTCTCTAAGAAACTGCTATGTTGTCTTGTCTGTGTGCTTAGGGTCACTGCGCTAATGGAAGGTGAACCTTTGGCCCAGTCTGAGGTCATGAGCTCTCCACCAGCTTTATTATGCGATATTTCCGTTCTTCCTCTTTGATAAAGTTGCTAAAATTTCTAAAATGTTGTTTTCGCTTTGTCATTATGGTATGTAGATTGATACAAGGGAAAAAATAATTTAAAATGATCTTAGCATAAGGCTTCAACATAAGAAAATGTGGAAAAAAGCGATGGTCTGGATGCACTTTATAAGGTACTTATGTGTTTGTTTGTTTTTAATCTGTAAATTATAATTATCCATGCTTTGATATCGTATCTTTTGGACTGTATGTAAGCTTGGACTGTAATCCAAGGTTAATCACATTCAGGACCTATAGGAATTTGGTAGTACTGAGATGTTTGCCCCTTAAAATATAATTGCTGGTATGTTCATGGCCCTTAAATCTAGGTCAAGAGTAATGAATATAAAAACAGCTGGATACAACCACAGTAGCCATAACAATATCCACAACATAAAAGTTATGCAAATGTTAGTTCACCAGCTAATGAATGTAACAACCTTTTCAAAGCCTGGAGCTCAAATTAAACTAATGCTAGCTGATGAGCTAATACTATCGTGTTACTGTCAGCTCATGTAGATGATAGGTGGGGGCGAGTGAAAGGCAACACTTTGTTCTACGGGAATATAGTTGTTCACAGAGCCCCATGCCATCACTGCTGTGTCTAATTTAACACCTGATGCAATTTGATGTATATTTTAATTATGTTAGAGTCAACTTAGAAGTACACTCACACTGTTGTCGAGAGCCGAGAGGAATGATAGGCCTACATGTCTGAATGCTAAATTGTGTGTGTAGCATAGAATAGAGGGAAACAGCTAGCCTGACTGTTCAAAATACTGCCTACCTCAGTCACACTTACACTTTGCGCTGCTTGATGGTTGGTGCTAGCATGATCGTCATAATGACAACAACCAATCTGTTTTCTGCTCAGGACACACAACATAGCCAGGTAGAAACATGCTATTTTTGCCTATGCAATGCTAAAGGGAAATACACAGGAAATAAACCCCACAACCAGACGAACTCATACTAGATTCACCAACTTCCTCTGCCACCTCTCTGCAGGCTTGATTTCTCTGGTTTGTGTCCCAGTACGTAAAGAAACTCTGGTGATAGAGGGTGAATCGCAATAATCAACCTCTCCTCTAATTTGATGTTGAACACCAGGCTGGACCTGCACCCTCCCCACTGTCTCTGGGATATTTGCATGAACTGGCTGGTGACTGTGCTGTCTCTTGAAAAGTTTAACTCTTCTCAACTTCTATCGCAAGCAAGCAACTGAACCACACTGCAGCTCAGCGACACCCCATTCAAAGTGAATCAAAAGTGACTCTTTTAGATCCTCCAACACGTATATGTGAGTGCAGCCTAATGCTTAGTAATAAATGCATTGTTAGATATTTGTTTAATCTGTGAACAAACACAAATGTTAAAAGGACAGTTTGTTTACTAGCCTATAGCTTCATATTTACTCTCTAGACATTAAAGTGGTATATGATCTTCTCACTAGGTAAGGAAGCAAATAAGTGTATTTTCCTTAAATATTAGCAAAGAAATGCATTTTATGATAATTCTTTGCCCTTTGGATGAAGCTATACTAAACACCAAGATATCTGTATCATCTGAACAAACAATAAACACAGAATCCACTATGTATTTCTAAGCTGTAAATACAGTAAGTTAACAAGCACATCTCTGACACTGCCCTTTATTGGAATACACAAATACTGTACCATGTAGTCTCCACTCAGGTCAGTGGTTATACAAGCAAGTATATGTAATAGTTTGTGGCATTGCTCTGCCCTGATAAATGCCATGTGTTTGAATTCTGCCAGTTTTACTTACAAATGGCTGTTTTCAGTACAGCAAATGTGGGAGAGTTTTCTCTTTCGCAGTGGTGAACTCTGCCAGCGTCGGGCCCTGTTCCCCATCTCTCATAGTAATGCAGCTCACTCAAGAAACAAAAATGGAGGGATTGAAAAAAGAACATCCACAAATTATTTGTCTGGAGGCATAAAGTATTAGGCTATATGGTGTTAAAAATTGATGAATTTAAAATGGATTTATCAAAGAAATGGAGATGGTAGGATCCAACATGTGGTAAATATTGCAAAAAGGATCTTTTTTTTTTTTGGATATATTTCTGTAAAAGGGGAGCTGCTTTATACAACATGCATGTGCCTGCTCAGCATACATACAAATGCAGAATGAGTTTGAGGTTGTTGGGATTCAGGCCCAGTGTGAACAGTCAGTATCCACCAAAATCTGGCCACAATAGATTTAATGAGACCTGTCATCATGGCATGTTGAAATAAAGTGTACACTCACACACAAATCAACCTATAAAATCTCAAAGCTCACTTTGTACAATGGCTTTATTTTATGTATTCTGCAGAAATTGCATGTGTAGTATCCAGTGATGAAGTTTAATTTACCTTTGAATAGATATTCTTGCTTCCTTTTTAGCAGGCAGCTGCTTGCTCTATACATGATTTGATTATACAATTGTTTATAACAATGCACAATTAAGGTGTGAACGTTCAGAAAATGCACTGATGCAGCTTTTGTGTTTATGTTGGAGATATACTGTAATTTCTTTTCAGAGTTAATAGAATTATCCAGACCGAAGCTTGGCCTACTCCAGCTGTTGCACACTAGTCATACATTTTCACAGTACACATTCATTCATAAAAATCACATGCATGCCTTCAGATGGGTCCTGTATGATTTCAATTACAAATATCCTGCACTTAAAAAAAAAAAAAAAAAAAAAAAAAAAAAAAAAGGTCATCTGCAGAGAAACGGCAGAAAATGTGCAAAATGGCCCAATTTGTTAAATTCTCAGTTGGTATGAACACATTCCTTAATTGAAATGCCCCTACTTCACCAGAGGAATTAGATCCTTTACAAATGGAAAAGTGTGTGTTCACGTAAACTGATTTGTGCTGATTGTCGAGAAGAAGTTGCAGGTAAAAACCCAATCCAAAGTCATAAGCATATCACTTCAGCTCATAGCCATTAGGTTACAGTGATGCCTCTTGACTCTTTGAACTGTATTCTTTGCTAAGTGGCAGATCAAGGGAAGGTTTGTTGCAGATCAGTGGCTTTGTGCTGAATGTAAAAAGATGTGATTTTTTTTATGCTAAGCCTTAGACGGGTGTTTATTTGAAGTATTATGTGATATGAAACTCAGATTAATTTAAAATGGAAACATGCTCGCTTTTACTAGCATTATCTAGCAAGACTGAAATAGCCCTTTAAGTATATGTCAAACCACAACTACATATGCATCAGAAAACCTGTAACCCATGAAGACAACTGAAGAACTTCTATTTAAAATATGAAATGTTTTACTGCAATTTAATATTTCAGTCAGAAGAAAACCTCAGTTTTTTTTCTGTGTTTAACATCAACTGAATAATTACAGGATCCTCTGTGTGCTGAGAAAGTTCCACCTCCCTCTGGCTGATGAAACATCTTTCATCTTTCAAAGTTACTGAAGTTTATATTTTTGACATACTTTCATCTAAAAGCACCAAAATACGTATAATAAGCACGCTCATCAAATCAGCTACACAGTGCAATACATTCCACAGGTTGTTTATAGGTTATTAATTGGCATTAATATTATGCTACTTTTACAAAGGCTTCTGTGGATTTGGAGAGTGAATGAAAACTTTTGCATTGTACAAGCATTTTAGTTGGTGTTTATCAAGAAACCACTATCTCATATCAAAGGAGTGCATGTGGGAAATTGACCTCAAGGCGAGGAAAGCTTGAGCTTAGAGGTTTAGAGAAGAAATAGATTGGTACAGTGGGTTTCCAAAGGCAAACTAAGCAGTTCTCGTAGATATGAGTGCACCCTCTGTCCTCTGAGTGCGAAAGAGTGAGTGCACAGCTAAGATTCAAAGATGGCACAACTGCCCACAGCAAGCAACGGCATCAGCTCTCCCTTCAAAACTTGAAAGGCCTGCTGGTCCTCTCTCATGTCTCCTGTCATCACAGTAGTGTACACTGGCAGGGGGTCCCCTCTATGTCCATGTCATTAGCTCAGCCCTCAGCACGATGCTTTTCTACTCTTAACTCTTGTCTTTCCTTTCTGTCTGACCAGCAGTATGTAGAGGGAGAAAAGAGGAGGGGTTGAAAGATAGTGGTTACTCCCAATGTTAAAGCTGAAATAAGGGACCTTTAATTGAAAGAAATAATAACTTTTTATCTTTTATTGCACAATCAGTAAGCCTAATTGAAGCTTTTTCACCCATATTCTTAGTTGTATGAGCTACATTGTCATTTGGATTTTCTTTTTTATAATTCCATACGGCATGACAGACCATGTATGCACAATACTTTTGTGCTTACTCCTTAATTTGGATTTTTTCTTTTTTAATAGTAACCTGTGAAGCCACACTAACCATTTTTAAATCACATTATGTTACATTACTGCCAACATCTTTTCGGTATCATACTTGAACTTGTTAGATTTTTTTTTCCCTCTCAACCTATTAGATAGCCGTTGGTTTCACCTTAGAGTATAAATGTCAGCTAGTAGAGAGTTGAGAGAGTTGAGTCAGATATACTCATAATGATTCATTACAGTGAATACAATGTTTTATTGTTGTCAAATTCTTATTAACCTCACATGACTAAGTTTTGCACACATGAAAGGCAACAATATCTACAATGAAGTTTCAAGTCTCTGTAAGTTGATGTTCATTGTGCACTGTGTTGAAACCAAAAAAAGATTAAAAAAAATTGAAAAACCAAACGTATGATTCATAATATGGTCAGTAATAATGTAAACTCCAAAATTGGAAATAAATTTTGCTCAAAGTTACTGTTCTTAACAGGAAACACACTGAATATATACAGATTTCTGTAAGTCTGGTCGAATTGACCTCCTGTACAATATATGTACTATATATAATGTTGGTATTCATTTATATATTAGAGAATATGCAAGCAGTCTTATTTTGCAAGAAATGAAGGTCAGTCTTCTAACTTTACCGTAACAGTAATGACTTAGTTCTAAATGGATTAATTATTTGAAGAAAAAAAAAAAAAAGAATTACAATTGATGAAAATGATTTCCGACCATTAATGACCTACACTAAAATTACACTTTTAATTAAACCTGCACTCAAAATAGAGTGCACTCTACATTAAGCATACGTGTAATGACTAAAATATTTAACCTACTCTGATTAATTGGAAATTATTGCAGAAAATGACAGGAGATAAACTTTAATTTAAAGTACGTTGGTTGAGCTGAATGTCAACAAAAACGCCATATAAATCAGGCAAAACCAATAGTCTTTTAGCAACAGAGCTTCTCCAGCGTCAGGATTTTTGCTCAGTGTCCACATTATTAACCCGTGAGAACATCCAAAATGTCACTGATTTAGAATCAGGGTAAAAAGGTGTAATGGTGGCAAACATTTAGACATTTCCTCGTGTCAACTTTGCATTTCCTCAATCACAATCCCTTTTGGGAAAAGTGATGCAAATACCTCGTTTTTTTTTCTCTCTCTCTATCTATCTCTCTCTCTCTCTCTCTCTCTCTCTCTCTTTGCTTTCTTTTTTTTTTAGATCTTTACCCCGTTTTCTTCTTACTTTAGTCAATGCTTTTACAAGACAATCATGAAGAAAGTCAAAGAGGTAAGAATAGTTATATAATGTGGCATCGCACAAGGATTTGTCTCAGCTGACTGCAGACAAGACTTCATGTTCCTTCTTTCAACATTAGCATAATCTCCTGAGATCCATCTGACCCAGTGCAGTGCCCTCTCATGTATAGAACAGTTCTGAGAAATGACTGTGCGCTTTGATGGTTCTGATTATTGAGCATGTCAATTGGTATTTTTCTCGCCCGCTGATATATGGTAGATGGTGCTTAAAATAAATTTGTTTTAAACCTGACAATAATGGAGACATTCACACCAAGCCCGCTGATCTACCCTACAATTACCCCTGCTCTCTCCAACAGAAATGTCAGAATTTTGATACTATTTGACCTCATTTACATATAGTGTACCTTGATACCAGACACAGACTGTCTTCCCAGCATTTAAATTTCTTAAGTGTACTGGGTGGCACCAGACCTCTGCAAGCTGCTTTGTCTTTCCCACCATATGGCATCTTGACAGTGTTTTCCTCATTAATTAGTCTTTAACACATATGCCAAGTCCAAATGACTGTAATGTCAGGGCTGTACTGAGGATTCTTGTTGCATTAGAAATGAGTTTCCACATATTAACAAAGGAAAGCATTTAGCTTTAGTTGCAGGTACTATGCAAATATCCACAAATTTTAGTTTACGTTTGAATCCATATACCATAGACAGTAATTCTGAATCCCAGGAATCAGTGAAAGCTGTTATGATGGACATGAGCCAAAACCTTCAAAGATACAGTATGTGCTGCAAGTGCCAAAGATCCTTTAAGAAAGATGGTTTCCTTTTGGCAGAGCACACAACTCAGGCTCTCTGCGGAGATACATGTTGAAAGGCCCTTAAGTCAGACATTGGACCCCATGTAGTTCCCAATGACCAGGCTAACGGCTTGCATGGCAGAATGTTCGTAAATTGGTGAAAGAGAGGCAGTTATACGGTGTATACTCACCTCTGGGCAGGGGGATTTACTGCATACCTACCTAAAAATAGGTACAGATAAGTGTTAACGCACATCTTGCTGGCAAAAATGTTACAGTCTTTCATCTGCAGTACTCTAGGAGCAGGAAACTTTTGTTCCTTAACTTTAGTCTTTAAGGCAGTGCCTCCTCACAACATAAGAACCCTGGAACAAATGACTCGCTTGTTAATGTTACATAACTCATGAACTCCACGCACCAGGGGAGAAGTGTATTGATCAGCACTGAAGGAAGTATTTAGATCCTGAAAGTCGCATAAAAATACACTCCACCACACTAAGTTGTACATTGAAAATGTTAACACAATGTGCTTGAAGTATCAAAAGTAAAAGTAGGTTACTCAGAATTGTGTGCCCTTACTATTATGCATTACTGAATTATTATTACTAATACATTAATGTGTAAGCAGCATTTTACTGTTGTAGTTAGTTGAGTTTGAACTAGTCTCATATTTTATATCATGGGCAATGTTATCTATAGCAGTGCAGTATACCTTACCTTCAAAGTAAACATGGTAAGGGTGGCCAGGAAAGTCGGGGGTCAGGGTCCATTAAAGCTACATTATGCCCACCTACCAAAACACTACTACACCGCTGGATTTTACTGAGAAAGAAAAAGTGCAGTCTATTGCCTATTTACCATTCATAGGCAGGATGAAACTGTTTGCTAGCACCATCATATGACCATAGACTATAGCCCATACAACGCAGGGTTTGTTTAGATTCACGTACACTCAGTTATGGTTAGGAAACAATTGTGGTCATGGTTGAAAGAAACCAGCATTGACTGTTGGTAGAAAACAAAATACATTTACCCCAACCTCCTCTCTAACAGATTCTGTGGTACTCAATACAATATCACAGCACATGCTTCTGACACATCATTAGAGGTTTTTGTTTGATTAACTTAAACGTAAGGTTGCCTGACGTATTTTAACAAACAGCAAATGCTGTTTTTCTTTCGAGGGCTGTCTGATCACAAAACTGAGTGGATCTTTTCTTTCAGTAAGAGGGCAGGCTTTTTCAGGTATTACTGTATATTTTAGTATTTGGCTTTTAAGTAACTTAAAAGCAGCCATCAAACATCAGTCCGATACTTAAGAACCAGCACTTTTGGATCAGTGTTGTTCTCAGGCAAAATCTAAACCTTGTACACTGTATTTAATCACACTACAAAGAAATCCCCTCTTACATAACCATTTTATTGCTAAAATGATAACAGCTGTCAACATATACTGCATCTGTAATGTGAGCTGTTCTCTTGGATATTGCCTGGTTCCTGTACATCCTTTCAGTTTCTGGGAGCAAGAATAAGGCTGCCATAGACCGACACACGGACATGAGAGGACTGTAAAAGAGGGAAAAAGGCAATTGGAGGCTATCTTTGAACATGTTGCTAATGTGAGTTAAAAAGAAGGGAACTTGCAGACAAATTCATCTTTTTCCACAAAAGATATTCACAGAACAGTGCGTAGATTGCTTCTCATTTCAAGTCTCATTTTCTCTGAACCATATTGTGCAGCTTTGTCTTATTGTTCTCCATGTTGCACTTTCTAGTACTTGAAAATTGTCGAGCACTCAAATGCTCAGTAACAAATTGCTGAAATGGAGATCTCCTTCCTGTCAAAGCCAGTCTTTCACACCAAGTCCTTTAGAATGAAATTAACATAATGGTCATGTAAGGGAAGACCACAGGCTTACCAGACTCATGTCACAGTCATGAAAGATCCAGTGTTAACTGATTGGTTGTTAAGGGTGTCTTGGTGTGGTTTTGTCAGCATTAGATAAGTGGAAAGATGCGGCATTCTGGCTGACCTGGATAAGGCAGTCTTTCAATACAGATATCTCACTCTTGACACTGGAAAAATCACATACTCGAGATAGAAAGTAGTTGTTAACCACAAGCAAATATCAAAGTGAATCCAAGCCTTTTATTTTAGTTTTTAGACCACATTATGCTGAAAATTGAGTGACAGGGGATATTGCTAGCCTTGTCAGATATACCCAGGTGTTTTGTTTAAAGTAATGAAATAAAAAATAAATGACAAAAAATTAAGAATTGAGAAAAATAATCAAGTTAAATCTTCATGCCAGTTGTTTCAGGGTTTTTTTAAACTAAATTATTAATTACAACAGAATTTAGCTGTAAAGAATATGTGTGAAATATGATCATTACACAGTTAACAACTGGTCTAATTTGTCAGTTTTTAATTATATTTATTTATTTATTTTTCCATTTGATTTTTTCTTTATTTATTCACTAGAATAGACCAATAATTCTGTGGACATGAAGTTTATCAAAAAAAGAAAAATCTCATTACACTGTGCAGTGCTGATGAAAGTGCAGATCAAAACCATCTGGTGAAAAAAGATATATCATTAACATGCCTTGGCTATACTACACAGGGACCTAATCTTCACCAACATATGAAAAATATGTCTATCTTAAAGACATCTCTGTGTATGTGTGAGTCTTTGAGGAAGAAATACTGTGTGGACAGTCTATTTCAATGTCTTCATTTGCCTCCATCATGCCACACTGCTCTTCTTAGTGCTTCACAAAGCTAAACAATATTCAATTAAAACTGTAATCCATACATAAAGGACCTGTGAAGTGATGTTATCAAGATAGCATATACTGTTTATGCACATGGTTATTACAGTTTTTCTCAATCGCTTTGGTACATTTCTCGAATCATCCTCAAAATTTGCAAAACAGTAAGTGAATTTCTCAAAACAATTCGTACAAATAGCAAAACACCATGGATTACCTGCAAAAGCCAGTCTCTTGCTCAAAATCCTTAGTTCATCTCTCAAAAGTAAATATCTGTGTCAATGAACATGTCACTGCCATCAGATGAAAAGTCCTTGTGTTATTGTGTACGGATAAGACAGTCAAATTGCTTAGTCGTGTTGTCAATATAACAGTTTACTCTGGAGGGATGTTCTGAACTATGGCTAAAGTTTTGATGACACTTATTGTAAATTGTAAGTTACACCTTAGTGTATTGATTGCAAGAGACTGGACAAGATTCACATTTACGCTTTTACTGTTTGTACTGTAATTTGTTGACAGACCATGTCATTGCGATACAGAAAGGCCTCGTCTGCCTCTTCCTCTGTTTTGCCTCCCAACTCCTCCGACACGCAGCCTCACTCCTCTTCCTCATCTTCTGGCTGTTGACCCTGTTCAATTACTTGTCCTTCCATTGTCAAACATTGTAACATTGTGTTGTGCTCCGGCTATATATATATATACTTGCCAGTTGGTTCATGAGATGCACCTTTGAGCTATTTCAGAAAACTGGTTGATCATTTGTTGATCAAATGCTTCACAAATTTCCCTTCGTTAGAGAAAGTCAAGATTCACCTGGGAGCAATTTACCAATTCAGGACAAATAAGTCTAATGGAAATGTATAGAGATATGTTTGACATATTATGACAACTTGTTCAACCATTTTGCATGTAAAGACTTATGGGATGAACTAATGCCTAAATGTTGTGGGGGGTGAGACTATTCACAGAGACCCATTATAATACATTTTGATCAACATCACATAAGCAACTGGTAATGTAGGAAACAGCAGAGAATTGAACATAATCATTTGCATGATGAACCAAAGCATTTGCAACTTGTTCAAAGAAATGAGAAACTGCTTTCTTGATGTGCACAAGTGACACAATGATGTGAAGATTGAACAAGTAGTTTTGAGAATTTCAATTCTGATCTGAGAAACGAACCAAAGCGACTGAGAAAAACTGTAATATAACATTGAGTGGCTGTAATGAGATGCTGCTACTGCTGTTGTGTAAACTTACAGTATGTTTGAAATTAATCAGTGTTTTAAGGCAGGTTAATGTTACAATATGTGTCAGGAAACCCTTGGTTGCTGAGAAACACCACATTGTATATGGTACATATGCAACAACATATTTTATTGTTTGGTAACTTAAATCTCATTGTCTTACCCACATAAACTCCTCTTCGCCTTCAACTCACCTGCATGTAAAATGGTTTTTTTGCCAAGTACGTTGTATTGTGAATAAATTGCTAAAAACCTATCTCGGCTGAGTAGATGAAGTCATGACTGCATGTGAAAGTGGGATGGAGGAGTGTTTTGGCTCACTGAAAAAAAAGATGATTATGATGAGCATTTATAGTGTATAAATATTTGTCAGAGGGGTCATGATTTATTTGGGAGCAGCCTCGGGAAAGGATTGAAACAAACACATTTGTTAAGTAATTTGCAAGTGATGTGGCCTTCCTGCTTGAACTTGAACTGCTATAAAGCTTCATTATTGTTGGCCACCGAGCAGATAAATTAGAAAAGGCACATAGTGTACACATGCAACATATCACTCTGGAGCAACAGATTATGTGACTTGACTAGATTAATGTTTGTTTTTGACACAGAACAGTCTCATCTGTAACTTTGAGTAAAGTGAACAATCAAAGGAAATAAGTAACCTACATTAATCAGTGGTGATTAATTGTCAAGATTCATTGGATTGACCAAGCGCATTATCACCGGTGAGAGAAGACGTAAGAAAATGCACAGTTCAACCCAGGTTCAGTTGTTTTTTGACCGTAGCACCAGCAGACAGTGATGCCTGGAAGGGATCTACAGGCTTAAAGAAGAGAGAATAGTCGGAAGACGAGAGAAGAAGAAAAATCATAGCAGAAACATATCCTCTTCTACCATCAGTTTGGCTTTACACATGCCCTATCTGTAACAACACTCATGGTTCCCAGACTGTGCTGTGCAGTAAACAAAATCTCACTTTGAAAAGAGGCAGGTGGAAGGGGTTACAAAGGGAGTGAGAGACAGACACGAAAGTCATACTGAAAAGACCAGGAGAGTCCAAGGAGGATATTTTTTATTGACCATAAAACTGAAGAGAAAATACAAGTTTATGTTTATGTAAGGCTTACTCAGAAAATGTTTAAAAAACAAATGTGATTCTAAAACAACAGAGTTAGTACTGGTTACCTACAACATCATAAAAATTACTTTGACTTGCCTGACATGTCCAGAGGGCCTGATCCATTTTGAGTAATCTTCATGCTTTGATTTTTCATTTTCAATTTCTTTAAAAAAAAAGTATTGTATAAAGCACCGATAGACAAGACTAGCAATATCTTTTAAACTGACAAAAAAAACCATATTCTGCAGACAAGTTCGGTGACCTTTCTTATAAGAAATTCCAGCTGCTGATATGTAATAAAGATTGGAAGAACTGTGCAGAAGGACCAAATAACATCAACTCCTTCCAAGGCTAACAGCTTTAGCCCTGAGGTACAAAGTTTAACTGAAGCCTCATAAGACACAAAACAAAATCAGTAAAATGGAATTTGATGAGGCAAGAAACGTAAGTGGTCAGACAGTCAGACAGATTGTAACCAAGCCAAAAGTTCAGCCTAACAAGCCTTTTATATGATAAAAACACCATCTCATTTGCACTGTTAATGACCACATCAAAGCATATGATGATGTCAAGGCAAGTATTCAGTCCAGGTCACCATGTTTTAAAAAACAAAAAATAACAATAGTGTACGTATGAATGAGGCCTTACATACAATGAGTGCAAGCTTTAGGATCTGGCCATCCCGAATCTGTAATTTGTCCCCTAACACTTCTGGCAAGGTTGCATCCATGTGGTCAGGTGTGCAGGGGCTTGACCGGTCGATGTTGAGCTTCCTTGCACACTAAGGAGTCTGGCACTCAGGTTAGTGGTAATGGCTGCAGCCAGATGGTACCTATCCACTGGGGACGAAGGACACAGACATGCTGGTCACAGTTTAACTTTGGAGGTTGCATATTCTAGCATTATTTAATGCTTGATTACATGCATCATTTATCACAATTATGTCTTGATAAAAGTTTGATGCAAAACACAGCAGAGGCATGCTGAATATTCAAACTTTGCCCTCTCCTGTCTAATCAACCCCAAAGAGGGGAGCGAGGGAGAAGGGAAGCAAAAGACAGAGAATTTAACAGCAGCGAATACCACTTTGATGAAATGATAACATTTTGTTTTTCAAAGTAGAGCAAGATTAAGTACACACTGAAAATGAAACATGTCGTAGGGTCAAGAAAACAAAGATTTAAAGAAGATGAATATCTCAATGAAACTCAGTGATGATGCAGCTCCTGCAAATAGATTGTTATTGTTTATTTTTTAGTTGTGGGGCAATGGCATCGCTCTGCTGCAGAAGTAGGACAAGATTGTTCTACAGTAAAAATAAACTACTACAAATGATATTGTGGCCTGCATTACAATGACTGTACATGACTGTAGCACAAACAGCAAGGACATTGCATTCCCTTAAGCAAAAATAGTATTTTTCTCCAAATGTCACGTTTGAATTTACAAGCATGAATTTACATAATTTATTAAAATGTGTTATTAGAAATGTGTTTTATCATTATTGTAGCATTTCGCCTCCATGGCACAGTTCTGACAGAGTGACAGGAAACATGAGGACAGAGAGAGTGGGAGAAGACAGCGTGTGACAAAGGTCCCCAGTTGCACTGAAACAGGAAACATTTTCATTTTAATGGTATGCATCTGACGTCGTTGGTTCACCAGGAATCCCGGGGAAAAGGTTTTGGACTGACAGTGAATTAAAGCTCTTGACACAAAAGTGACAAGTTAGGAGAAGTAATACATAAAAGGTTGACACTAAGGGTCAGGTTTACTGAGGCTTCTGTGCCTCATTTCAGTGACAGATATGCCTGTTATGTATCAAACAGACTCACCCGCTGAGGGAGATCACTTTGCTCGTCCTGTGTAGTGCACCGTGTTGACGATTAATAAAGTGCTCTTCAGATTTTTGTGGAAATTTCTCTTCATTGTTAAAGAGCAGGTGCAAATTAGCACTGGTGTATTAAAAGCTGGTTGAAATGGTCTGAAGAGAAAATATATTTATTTATTCTTTTTCCTGGACACGTCTCTGTGAAAGGAGACAGAGGTTGGGACCAGCTCTAAAAGTGTGCTAGGAAGCCGCCATGAATTATTTCACACACAAAGAGAAATACAGCTTCTAATGAAGACAAAGGCGGGGTAGCCAAAAATAACTGATGAAAAAAAAATTAATTTAATGAACTGCTAATGTATCAAGTTGATCGCATTCTTTTGACGAAACATTTACACCTGTACATTAGACTGTAATTATCTTGGGGTTTTAGTCAGCTATATTCATGCCAACTACATTTCCTGCAGTACCTGTTCTGGTATGAACATCTGCTGGATTAGTTCTCTCCGGGCAGGCTGTCCTGCAGCGGCCCACCACCGGTTTCAGTGGTGTGTATTTGAATATATTAGTACGCCACCTTGTTTTTACCAAAAATGTGTTTCATGATTCCTAAAATCTATTTTATGAAAAAATGTCTGCTCCTTTTCTACTTTCCATGGTTGGAATTGCATTGCATCTCACCAAACTGCTTATGTGTGCTGGTGCCTCATTAATCACTACCTCAACTTCACAATTACAGTTTCCACTGTCCTTCCTGAGGTTGTTTGTGGCTCAGAGTCGCATTAAATTCTGGCACTGATCTGTATTTTTTAAGTTCTCCTTTGGATAGTGTGATTAGTAAGCAGTGCCTGTCGCTGACACTTAAATTAGCCTAGCATTAGCCTCAGATGTTAATTTGTATGCAGATTCTAAAGCAAATTGCATGAAACCTTTAGTGCAAACCGCATGATGACTTTCATGTATTGTAAGGTAAACATGGCTGAGTTTCAGAGAGTGAAACCTACATATTGACAGCAGTGGTTTAGCTTATACGCCTTGACCTTCAACATCTTCAACTTAACTGAAAACAATAAACCTTTTAAAGGTGAGCACCTTACCTAAAAGGTAAATGAAAATCATGATGATACAATTTAAAAACCTTTAGATTGAACTCTCTCCTCTTTACTTCACTTTGAACATATAGTGCAGGATATAAGATAATACACCTAATAGATGTCAAACTATAATACCAGATCCGCCTTTGTGAGCACCAGGGGACTGATGTGTTTGAGGATGCATCCACATTTTTGATTGGATTATGTAAAATAAAAATTGAATTCTAAATCCATTTGACTGAGACTGTGTGAAGGCTGTCCAGGGACGAAGACATCATTATGAATATTAATTGTTAATAATTATCCTTCTCCTCAGGGTAGCTCGTATTTCAGGACAGTGGAAGTTGATTTACAGAGAAAAAAAAAGCGCATGATGGAGCTGGAGAGACAGAGGGAAAGTGCAGAACATAAGCGAGAGGAGAGAAGTGCATCAGTATCTTTACTGACACCCACAGATTTTCTTTAACTTGTCATGAAAACTCTCTGTTGTATACATTGCTTAGTGACTTGAGGCATTAACATGAAATCCCGATTAGCGTCAGACCATCTGCTTTTGAATATTTGTATCCACTCACAGGATTTTATTTAATACCAAGTGCCGTAAGTTTTCTGAACATTTTGTAAGTGCTGCTGTCTATCGAAACTCTGAGGACACTTCACTTCTTCATAGCATTCATTTCAGGTTTCGCAAAAGTTGATGATCGAACCGCCCTTTGTCAACTGGAGACGGTTGTCTGAATGTGTGTGCATGTCTTTGTGTGCATAAGTGTATTTTTATTTGATTTTTCTTTCAACGAAAACAGGAATTTTGTGATAAAACAGTGAATTGAATTTAAGTCCATTTCTAGCTAGACCATACAAATCCTCAAATTGCTGACCTCTGCCCTTATAAACTAAAGCACACACATAGATTGGTAATTTTATTTTCTCGTTCAGCATGGAACCCTTTTATTATTTCAAATGAATGAAAACAGAAACTGTCAATACTGCTGTAGTTTTTTGCTCATCAACTCAGAATGGTGTGGTTTGCCTCAGCCATAATGTTCATGACAGTTGAGGAAAGTGAGGAAACTTGAACAATCAACCTCATTTCCTGTCAAACATTACTGCAAAAGGCTTGATAATGCCAAGCAGACGAGCCTAACAAGGCCAAAGTCCTCTAGAGTCAAATGATCTCATTTTGACTGTTTCCAGGAAATTGTTTCCCATCTTGTCTTCAGTCACAAGTGTAGACAAGATGAACATTATCAAACATCAGGCATTCATCTACACTGAATAGCAGCTCTCAGAAATCTCACTTTGGAGTCAAGAAGTCAATCTTTTGAAAAAGAAAATGTGACACCACCTTCCAATAGACACAGGTTAAGTCCGTGTACACCATGACAAAGATGTTTGATTCCTGTTAGTGCTACCTGCTTGATCTCGCTTTCCACTGAAAACAGCTGGTCATTTGATATGTATTGACAGGAAGCCAATCGATTTCTGTAACAAAAGTAGTTCTGATAGATTAAATAGGTTTTGCTACAACTTATTTCCACGTATTGCTATTGCTCACTCAGAACACATGTAAATAGGCAGCTGTGGCTCAGTAGATAGAGTCGTCCTTTAATCAGAAGGTCCATGATTCAATTTGAAGCTCCTCCAGTTCACATTTCAAAGTATCCTCGGGTGAGATACTGAATGTATCATTGGTGTGTGAATGTGCATGTATGCTAAAAAAGTGCTCTTCGTGTAAAAGGGTGAATGTGATTTCCATTGTAAAGCGCTTTGAGTGGTCGATAAAACTAAAAAAGTGCATATAAGTGCAGACCATTTACCATATGTAAAAGGTAAAGGTGACTTCAAATGGGATAATTGATGAGATTTCATATTTCTGTCTTATATCACTAAAGTAACCAGAGGTTAAATAAAATGCCTTGCAAGTTTTCACTACACTTGATTGGCTGCGCATGTAAATGCAAATTTCGTGGAGCAGATCAGTGAATGGGAGAACTCAAGCCTACAGAGCCCAATAAAGGTCAAAGCAAAATGCAACCACAGTGTGACTAATCAAAATTCAACACACAACCAGACACTTCAGTCATCCATACAGTAAATATATGCGATAACATTAAGCTCGAAAGCAGACTATTGAATAAACAAAAGAAATAATGACTATGCAATGTTTTAAATTCACGTGGAATAAAAAACACATCAAATATTTGTGCACATATTAAAGAAAAAATTAAAATTAAAATGACAAGGTCACGTTACAGGTTGAAAATTAATGGAAGATGCCACTAAAGCCACAACAGGAACACACCTAGAGCATGTCCACCTTGGAGAGGATTTATTATCTTGTATGAGTGCATTTTAACCTTTAGCAGGGTCTTAATTATTCATATTACAAACTGTCAAGTCAGCCAGGAAAAGCCACCTACATAATGTAAATGCCCTTTGCTTGCTCTATATGTCCCAAAAACTAAAACAGCAAAATATATTAGCTATGGAACAGTGTGGCCATCATGGTCTGTGGGCCAGATAGAGGTCAGTCAGTCCGGTGGGTACTTTACGCTACACCCTCTCCCACAGTACGGCACGGTGTTAAATGAAAATGACCTACAAATACTCAAATGCACAAATGCATGTAAGATTTCCTCTATTTGAACACTTGCCATCAGCAAAACAATTTACCAGATTACAAGACTGCACATGTACATATTAAAAAAGGTAAGCTGCAAGCTTAAAAAAAGTGTGGAATATAGTGTAGGAGCCTGTGGTCTCATCTGAACTTCTGCAAGAGTAGATGTGGCTTAGAAGGTTCTGATAGTTTGTTGGCTAACAAGTGTGTTTGCTTGTTCAAATTTTGTGTGGATTTTCAGACTCTACACAGATTTTTTTTTTTTTTTTCCTGCATTTAAGTCCAACTAAGAACCTGGCACATCTATAAGACTTTGGGATTAATTCTAAGAAACCCATGTTCTCACAAATCTCTCTGTCAGCTACCTATGTTTCCACGGCTTGCTTAGCAGGAACTAGTGTGACTTTATCATATAAGGTTGTAGGTTGGAGTCTGTTTGGGTGCATAAAGTGTTTGTGTTCCACCTCATGCCAACGGCCAATGTTGCTTTCTTGAAATCAAAATGACAACCATGGCTTATCCTTAAACCAAGAATTTTAGTTGCTTGAACAAAACTATATAGTGGAAGGAGATGAGAAAACACTCCATCATGAAACATCCACATGGAAGACACAGTAGTATTTTCACCACATTAAACAGTTTGTGTTTGTCACTTTAGATCTGTACTCCAACATATTTATTCTTGAGGTTTTCAGTATTCCATTTTGTTTAATCATTTACGAGACATAACCAAATTATAATTCACAAAAAACGACAGATCAAGCATTCCAGGGTTAAAAATGTTTAGGAGGAAACATGTGAAGGAAAAAGATGACTGCAGATTCTGAACACAGCGCTCACAGGGAAAGGCAAACAGACAATCCTCTGTATGTGCAGAGTAGTCCAAGTGTGAATTGGAACACCTCAAACATGCATATCTACATAAGACTTGCCTGAAATAGGCCACTAGTAATTTTACCATACAGTATTCCACACTGCCTTTTGACAGCCCTTTTTCAACGCCTTCCAGAGACTCCCTCCAGTGCCGAGAAATTTCAGTCGCCACCGCAGGGGCCGTGATGCTCTCCCCACAGCAAATTATTAGACCACAACCTCCATCATGGTGTGTGAAGTGACTGAATGGAGGGGATGTGACTATTTTTGATCAAAGAGGATCTTACTGAGACCAGCTCTCTTGTCTCAGTCCTTTTTTTCTCTGACTAATTTGTTTGTTTGTTTGTTTTTCTTTCTGTATTTTCGAGAGCCGATTCTCTGATTAATCCAGAGTGGCATGAGAGTCAGACTTAAGCATATGAATTATTCATATTATTATCAACTTACTAATTTCATTATATCTGGAGCCTTTCATAAGACATGGAGTGAAAATTTTGGTTCTGCCTCCCAAATGGTTTACTGAACAGCAAGATAAGCCTGCAGCAAGTTATAGGTGCGGACAAATTGAGGTTTAAATGCTGCATTCATTTGGAGAACCATCCCCAGATATTTATAGTTAAAAAAAAAACAGGTTATCCCAAATGTATTTAATTCAAGAGCACACTCAAAGTATCATCTAGTTAGAGACTGTGGGTTTCTCTCAGTAGATGCAACCACAATTAAAATAAAGCTGCATCATGATCCTCTGCATATGTCATGTATTTAATTGGCTTCTTTTCTTTCACAAGGACCCCACACAAGAAAATAATGTGGAAAATCCAACATTAAAGAAAAAACTCTCCTGCCGCCAGTGTGTCATTTTGCCGTCAAATAAAATTCCCAATTCAGAGCTTCATCAACTTACACAAAGAGTTTGGTACGTAATTCTCTGAATCTATGTCAAATGAGTGGGGCGCACAAAAAAATGAAGGACCTTGAGAAAATTATAGACTAAAATAATTAGAGCATGTTTTCTCATTCGGAGGATCTTTCACCACCGATGCATCTCACCTCCACAGTGCTTCAGTTCTGACCTTGAACTAAAAAACTGTCTAAAGAGAATCTTACCCAGAAATAAGAGTTTAGGATCAAAACATTTAAACGTCTAACCTCTACCTAATTATCTCTTTTTGCTGAAGCCTGTCTGTTTCTCCTCAAGCTGTGTAGATATTTTTATAACTTTTAAAAGTTAACAAAAATTATACAATTGTGTCTATAATATTTATAGAATTATACAACACTTCATTTACTTTACCTGCTCTTAGCTCAATATATTTTTTCCCCTCTTGTAAGGAAAAGCTCGGCTACTCAGAAATGTCTTCATCTGTCATGTATTAGAAATATGTTAGGACACAATTCTTCCACATGACACACAGAAAAAGGTGCATCAGCCTTTGTATGAAATCCTTTTAAACTGTCAGTGCATGACATGTATTTGGGACATTTATTTAATCATTTATTATAAACCATTCATTATTTTATTTAGAAGTGAATCCAAATTGGTTAAATGGTCAAAAAAAGAAAAGAAACCGTCCTCAAATAGCGATGAACCACAGATCTCTGCTGCTGCTGCAAGCTGTAGAATATTCCCTCATTATCAAGCCCCTGGAGAGGACAATGTGCAGATTTCACTTCGCAAATTTGTGGCCGTGACACCAGAAGCTACTTCTTTGTGATCACATCACTTGTCGACATGACCCTTAAATCAGTCTCTATGCTGATGTCACCCAGCTCTACATTTCCATCAGATGTATCATTACTTCCATTATGTCATTACGTCACTCTACTTTGTTCAACTGCCTCATTGAGGTAAACTACTTATTTAGTCTTTACCTTTATTATTTACCTTTATTAGTGTTGTCAAGTTGTGACATTTTGGTGCTTTAAGAGCATGTCCAAATCCAGTTGGTCACAGCGCCAGGTGCGTGGTTGAAATGGGTTGTACTTGTGTTTAGGGCGTAACATGCAATAAACCAATCAGATTTATGGTGGATTTGCCAGGTAGTAAGAAAGAAGGCTTCTCTGCAGTGTAACAAAAAAAACAGGCCCAGTTCAGTGACGGTGCAAACACATGCATTGCACCCTCAGTTTAATATTTTTGGACGAACATTTGAAATTTGAATAATAAATGCTGAGCGCAAAGTGGTAGGTCTTATGTTCACAGACTGTGTGCGCATCTCTATTCAGTCGTATCCAGTTACAACCAACCAGTCTGGTGTATGTAATGGTGTGTGTGGTTATAGTGTAGCCTGATGCCAAAATTATGTCAGGATTTGTCCTTAAAATAAATAATGCACCATTGATTTCAGGCTAGGTTTTTTTATTGGTCAATCGTGCAATCGCTTTCCACTGTCTCGAGGTAGCAATGCGCCAACAATGTGTCTGACCAACTCTTATTTTAAGACCAATACACCCATTGGCTCTATTTGTATATTTGCTATTTGAACAACGAGGGCGCTGGATGGGAAAATGAAAACTGCGTCTGTATGAAACTAGCGAAGACACTTGCATTGTGCTTGGCACCACTTTACACGGGGTGTAAGATAGCACCCTTGATGTTGTGATACTGACTACCTGATGTTTGACGGCTCCTATGTGCTACTCCACATGTCTGTAACCTTTGAATCATTTAGTCAAACCTTCCCCATTTGATCACGTCCCTGGTTCTCACACCCACTGACAGCCGGGACCCTCTCATGTTCGTTTTGCCTCATCTATTTTCATGTATTTCTTTGTGGCTTCGCGTGGGTTGATTTTCTTATTTCACTCTATGATGGAAATATTTTACCTGATTTATTTATAATTCATTGACATGCCCACCTCTGTGTAGGTGTCTTCTTCTTCTTCTTTTAATCATTCATTTTATTCTCATTATTGTGCATGGCATATCACTTTAGGATTACCCATCTACCCAACATTAACGACAGCCTCACAGATCTTCTTAAATTAAGATTTACAGTGTGTATACTGTACTATATGATGTAGTAGTAAAATGCAAAGGGCCGTGAAGGTACTTTATCTGTATTTTTTTTCCCTAGCTGTCGTGATGGAAACATCGATCACGGATCCCCATCACTTTTATTCCCCAGATAGTGGTGTGCTCAGTGGGTAAATCTTGAGGTGCACTCAGTAAACACATGTTGATGTGCCTGATGAAAAAATGTTGACATCCTCAAATGTGTGAAAAAGCAAACTTCAGTTACTCAAGCATAGGGGGAAAAGGAGTTTGTGGAGTTTTGATAAAACTTTATAAGCCGTTACATGGCTTGCTCATGACATGGATTATGGATTATCTCCTACTTTTTGCCCCAGTTACCCAGTGACTGTATTAAAAGGTCAGGCTAGGTATTGTATCTTCATTTGAAACCTGATGAAGACCTGCCAAGGTTTAAACCAGTTGGGTTTTTTTGTTGCAATGAACAATAAAGGCTTGTTATCATAACTCTACATATTCCTGCTCCTCTACACGTGAGCGCCTGAAGTTTGCTGTTTTTCACGAGTGTGAATAATTAATATTTTGCCTTTTACGGCATCACAAACATCTCCATAGTCATCAAGCGCCTTCTTGCAGAGCAGACACAGTGTAAGTCAGCCAATCACTGATATATCTCAAAATTAACGTCTCAGAAATGCATACAAAAACTGTGTTCTGACAGGGGATTACCCTCGGGTAGTGAGGCTAATAGAAGTGTCTGAACCCACTACTTGTTAACATTCTCAGGAGTAGTGTAAACAGCAACTTAAATGGGAAATTTAAATGCTAATTGCAAGGATCTATCTAGCAATGAGCTGATACGTTGCTTGATGTTTTACCAGTGTAAATAGTGCCTAAGGCTAGACAGTTTGCACATTTTTCATTAGTACTTGTGGTATAAGGATATAAAAGGCTGAATTTAATTATTTCAATTTCTATGCCTCTAGTAGCCACCCGATAGTATAATAAATCAATAGCATTTCCATGAATACTAATTGTGGTTGGAGGGATAAGTGGTGTGGCCGGTAGGTGGGAATTTGATCAGGTCTGCAGAACCAGTCAGCCGAAGCCTCTGCCTCTGCTGCCATGCCCCACAGAGGCTGACTGCTACCCCTTTGAAGTTGAGGTGCAAAATCAATTGAACATGTCTGGAAGTAAATGAACTTGTTTGGAGCTTAATTTCCAAAGGCTGAAGGCTTTCTACCAAGTTATTTATGAGAACAGGTGGGCCATTCTCTTTCCTTCTTTTAAGGACATGCATTTCATGGTTGGGCATTGGATAGATCCCTTGGCTTCTCCAGAATCATGAAATCTTTAAATAAATAAGTAAATCCGTGTCTGTTTGTCTTTTCTTCAGGCCAGATGTTCTGCACCTTGACAAGGAATCAAACTTGAAATAGAAATATTTTTCTGGGGAACAGGAAAGTTTTTTTTTGTTGTTATTATTAATTTATTTTTTTGCAGTAAAATGAGCCAAATTGTTGCTATGCTGAGGTTAACTGGTTTATTCTGACCATTTCTGTACGGACTTGGTGCATTTTTACCTATATCACCCAAGTGTTCACCATCTGTTTGCTGCCTTGTGTTAAGAAATTTCCATTTACCAAATCAAAATAATTTTTAACAGTCCTGTTAAAGTTACTCGTCAGTTAAGCAAACTGCTTTGGATTTATCATAAAATTATTTCAAAATCAAAGTACATACTTGTCTTCTCGAGAATTTTTTAAATTGCTTTGAATGATCTTCGTTTTCAACATCTATGCTTTCTGTGTCATTTTTGCCTTGATGTGGTTTTTGATCAAAGCAGGACGTCTACTGCTGTGTTGTCCTTGAGGGACTCACAGTGAATTCTGATTTTAAACTTTAATATTAAAATATTAACTAACTCTAACATTTGACATTATTTTAGTGTATAGTTCTCTCTGAAAAAGCAAATGTATTAATTTGGCTACATTAACATGAAATTAAAATACGTATGCATCTGTTGCATATATGCATCTATTTATCCATGTATGCATAGGACTTTCTATCTGGAAAACCTAAAAATAATCTCTTACTGGCATTTTCATTACCAGAAGTGTATCACCACATTTAACTCTGCATTTATTAGTGCACCTTCAGATTTCTTTAACATGCAAAGACAAAAACTTTATTAGGTCATAATTACTTCCATTCCTCCAGACTTCCTTCTATAACATTAGACCATTGCCTCTGTTCTCACACAAACCCAAAAGAACTGATAATGGACTACTGTTCTTTGACCAGAAAAAGGCAAATGAAACAGCAACCCGAGAAAAGAGAAATAAAAAAGTAACTTGATTAGGGGAAAAAGGAATCAGTAAGACGGAAGAAAGTCTAAGCTCTTTAACTTGTACTCCTTTGCATATAAATGAGAGATTAGGCAGAAACTATATCTTACTGCCCGTTAGAATACATATGCCTAATTATAATATATTCATAAAGTGAGAGTGTAATTTCCACAAAGGAGATTACAAACGAAGCACAAGGTCAGGAAAAGCCCTTTCTGTTCTCTGCATACCATTAGGATGATGATGCTGATGCTGCGCAGAAAATGACTCATGCTCATTGGTTGTCCTCAGAGATTATGTTTTTTTTTAAGACTAAGTATAAAGATAAGATAAAAGGAAGAGGACTGAGTACTAAGGTATTAAGGTATAACTCATTATACCTTAATCATGTTAATGAAAACATGCGAAGAAAGCGACACTCTGTAGTTAGTCTGAACTTTGTAAACCCCTTCCTGTTTGGACAGCGACTGATAACTAACATTGACTTATCTGAATTATAATGACCTCACTTCCTAGGAAAACAGTTATGATAGTCTAATTTTGAGTCGCCCACTCCTGGAAGACTTATTACTACATATAATGTTGAAAACCAAATTGATACGCATTCTTACATGGGTGATCAGGCTCCTAGAGTGCCTGCAAATTCCACAGTGTGTGTATGAAACGCTGAATGCAGGAGATTTACAGTCTAAAGCACTGGCTTGAAAATGTGGGCTGTCGTCCACCTATGAGTTTTGGGAGACTTTTGAAGGGGTCACTAGACAGTCACCAATAAAATCACTGTCAACCACAGCCCATCTGTCATTGAAATGTTTCACTGCGATGTCTCCTGTTGCCCTGAAATTTAAGGGTTGTTTGTAAAGGAAGACTTCTCTAAATTCTTCAAGCTCTGGCCATCTACTGTACAATAAATTTTTACTGGCAAAGCATTGGTGAAAAAAACTTCACCGTGGCACCACACAGTTAGACGATTTTGAAGTACAAATTGATAGAAATACAGTGTGGGAAGCAATGTACAGATAGTACTTTTGATGGAAAAATTTGACAATCCTTTTTTCTTTTTTTAACCTTGGGTCACAACAAAAGAGATTAATAAGGAAATTCCCCTCACAAATGTCTCGTTGTTCATAGAGACAAATCAATAGCTTGGTGTGCAGGGTCAGTGAGCTGTGGAAATGAGAAATGAGATCTCATTATATGTTTTTAATTCAAGTTTGTGATATTTCATGTATTTAACCATGGACTCTGAGTCAATGCCTTCCTCCAAAGGTCTCTCTCTATATATATCTGTGCAGGTGAAATGTGAGATGTATGAGCTTTAGACACAAACTGCAAATTTCTCTCCTAATTATATCAAGGCAAATATTTGATCAAGTCTCATGTCTTCATGGCTTCTGAACATTATTAACATACAAACTTTTTCTTTTCCTCCTTTATGTTCAAGAAAAGTTGGTCTTAGTGGGACTTTAGGAAACATTTAAAATCAGAAAACAAGCACAGGGTGATATGTGAAGTTGTGCCATACAGGTCTGCAAAGAAGAAAATAGCTATATACAAACGTTGGTGCCAAGTATCTGAGATAAATTCTGTCAAGTGAAGAAATTTAGTTAATTTTTCTTGTCTGTGCTTCTGTTTCACAAGTAATGGTAATGAGACATGGATCAATATGTCATAGAAAGCCCATTACTTGTCATCTAAAAAAGGAAGACACATTTGCTCATTAATTTAGCTTGTAGAGACGTTTGTAGATATTTTCTTCACCTTTCCCTTGAGTTATATTTTGCTACAGTATAACTGTAAGTGCAAATAAAGTGTATGACAAGACTGGATTTGAATTGAACACACACACATCAGTGCAATGACATTTGCACATACAGACGCGCTCATGATAATGAATGAACATTTTACAGTAATCAGTCTTCAGATCAGCCTTCCACATGTATTGCATCTTAATTTATCAATCTTCTCTAAATCAAATGTCACCCAGGAAAGTCACTGCAAATTCCTTGTCCACTTATTAGCATTTGAATGGCTAAAAGCTCTTATTTCTGGTAATGCTCAACCGCAGTCTTTTCATTAGAATTTTAATGGAAATGGCTTATCTCAGTCCTGTCTTTCAGGTGTTCAGAAGACCTTATGTTAAGTAAAATAATCCCAAAAGCCAGCACAATTACAGCTAATTCCATTTTAATTCAGTCAAAAGGTGACGTGACAGGGAGCATTTCAAATGTCGGTAGGTGGTAAAAATGAAATTTTGGTTTCAATTATGGGAACTGAGTCTGAGCTCAATAGCTTATAAAGGACCATCTATATAAAATCAAAGAATAGTAATGAAATCTCAATTACTTCTTAAGTTCAGTAATAGTGCTGTTTCAACAACAACTTGTAGGTTGCTCTTTGTATGTCTTTAAAACATTATGGGATTATTATTATTATTATCATTTTGAGTTTGACAACAATTTAATTTTAGATAAGGCAGCTTTCTTCATACCACAAACATGACATGCAAAATCATGCATGCATTTTTTATTAATTCAAATACTGACAGTAGTCAAGGTTTGCTCTCAGTGAGTAACTGCAGTTCAAGCGGATCTCTAAAGATCATGACCACTAGTGAATCATCTTCTCCACAGCTTATTACTTTAACATCTGGCCAGGGATACCAGATGAAAGTTGCAGTGTACTGAACTGTCTTAACCAATAAATCAAGGTGTTAATTAATGGAAATGAATCACAGTTATATGTTGCATTCATGTGGCTGGAATTAATCAATACACCAATGTAAATCTGTGGAAATAATTAGAAAATTAAGTAAAACTAAAAGTTGAATTCTTATACTGCTACAGATACTTAGTTTGAATTCTAATAATAATAATAATGATTAGAACTTTATTTGTAGAGGACCTTTCAAAACATTGTTACAAAGTGTTTTACATGGAGGGATAAAGGTAATAAATCAAAAACATGAGGGGGGATTTAAAAGAGGATCAAGAGTTTGCCTGTCATAGATTAGTTAGATTAGTTAGTGTGGCCCTGCCAGAGGATCTCAAGCTGTGATCAGGCTATAGGGGAGTTCATAGATCACATGTAGGAGCCTGCCCAAGCAAGGCTTTAAAAAGGAGAAGTAAAATCTTAAATTCAATTACAGGGAACCAGTAAAGGTTAGTAAGGATTGGTGTTTATGGTCTCTTCTAGTAGAACGTGTTAAAAGCCTGGCAGAATAAAGGGTGTCGCTGTAGTCCAGCCTGGAGGAGATAAAAGCATGGGTGACCTGTTCTTGATCTGCAGATGAAAGAAATTACCTCATCTTGGTGAAATATTTCAGTTGTGCAAAGCCACATTGCACAACTTTATTTACCTGGCTGACAACCCAGAGTTGGAAATATACCTTGGCTATAGGCCTCTTTTTTAACATTATTAAATAAGCCTGTCTGGATGAAACATTGTTAATGCTGCTAGTGCTTGGGTCAGGTGGTGCAATTATTGCTGATTTTAGGCCATTCAACTGCAGGAAATTGTTGGAAATCCAGTACATTCCATCAAGGCAGGACACAGATAGATGACACATTGATACAGTAGTACCAGGCTTTATCAGAACATACAGTGGCGTATTGTGTGCATAGCAAAAGAAACCGATTTTATGTCTACGCATAATTTTCCCCAGGGTTAGCACATATATAGTGAGTAAAAGAGGACCGAGAAAACACAAGGGTGTTTTCTTGGACCCGACAAAATAGAGGAGCACAAGAAGAGTAGGCATCTTCAAGAATACAAGCTGCAAGAAAAAGGACTTCTCAGACAAATATGAGATGAACCAATCAAGACACTGTGGTACACTGTGTCAAAGGCTGAGCTGAGGTCAAGGAGAACTCAAATGGAGTACAGCAGTGAGCAATAAGTCATTGGTCACCATGACCAGAGCATTGTCAGTGTTGTGCAGTGAGTGAAAGCCAGATTGAAATATTTCTCAGATTTAATTATTAAATTATTATTGAAATCAGTTGTGTTTTTAAAGGCTTGGATAAAAACGAAATGGAAGCTTAGACGAGGTCTAAAGTGACTTAAAGCAGTAGGATCCTGAGGGGGCTCCTTTATGAGGTGGTAAAAGCTATCATGTTTAAAATTGGATGGAAAAATACCAGTAGACAGAGAGCAGTTACAATCCGTTTGAAAAAAATGCTTTTCAAAACCAAGTACGAATGCAGTGCAAAGGGCAGGTGAATGATTTTGAAAGTGCAACAGTGCGTTCCAGAGCTGACAGAGAGATTTCACTTAAGTGTTAGTGCTGAAGATGGGCAGGAATCAACAACAAGCTCTCTGAATGCAGTGTTAATGTTCTGCCAATTCGCCACTGTACGTTGTTATGAAAACAATGAAGAAATTATTCACATCTCTCTGGGGAGGCTTCAACTGTCTGGCTAAGTGGTGGACCAATCATAGGGTTTATGGTTTTAAAGAGAATTCTGGGATTATGATGCTGTTTAGCAATGAGCTGCAAAGAATAAGAGTTCCTTGACTGCACACTGATAAGTGGACATCAGATGTTTAAGCGAAGCAAGCGAATCAGTATGTTTATCCTTCTTCCATTTCCATTCTGCCTTCCTGCATTGACTTTTTAAATTCCTTATTTCTTCATTTAACCATGGGAGCAAAGAGGATTTTGATTTTTTATATCTGACAGCAGCTATAGAATCTAAAATCTTTGTGCAGGAGCTCTTGAAAACACTGAAAAGCTGCTTTACAGCGAGGCGCTGATGTTCATAGGTACTAAAGAAAAGTGTTTGAGGCATTAAAAGCTTGACAGAAGCAAAGAACATGGGGTGAATTTCAGGCTGGAACAAATCTTTGTGGAGAGATAAAGGTCAGGGGGCATGAACAGTACGCAGAAGAGTGCTGCTTTGTGGTCACACGGAAACATATGAGTACACAAGGTCAAGTGTATGCCCTTTATTAATGGCTGGGATGCTTGACATATTGAGTTAGATTAAAAAAGTGTAAAAGTTTGATAAAATCAGAAGTTAAAGAGAGAAAGCAGGGCAACAAACATGGATATTGAAATAAATAATAAGAAAAACTCTGACCCATTAGAACATAGTGACTGATAACGGGTCTGAAAATTCCTGTATCAAATCAAAACTAAACTGAACTCTAACCCAGTCATTACCGAGGGATCTAGCATTACGTAAACAGAGAATAGCTGTTTCCACCGAGGAAATTGAAGAAGTGGCTTTAATCTGTGATGAGAATTGTTTCTGTGTGGACTGTGAGTAAATTTTGATCAGTGAAACTAACAGGAATGAAGTATAGGAAATAAAACTAGCACCAATGGAAGCAGGACCTGCACTGACAGGGACAAGGACTATGATGTCCAGAGTTAGGATGCTGGGCAGGGTCTTGCTGGGGAAAGTGTCAGTTATGGCTCAAAGCAATAAAAGTAAGGAAATTAGTTAATTAGTTCTATGAAATCAATCAATCAATCCTGAAATACAGTGTTTAATAGCTCCAGATAGCTTTACAAATCTGATGATACAGTCTCCAACAGTTAAAACCTCAGGCCATGCAGCTTCAGGGTTTCCACATGGAAAGCTTTGGATAGAAATGTGGGTGGAGAGTTATGAGCTGAGTGATTGACCATCTGAGCACAGGTTTGTTGTAGTAGAAAAGTCACTGGAGCTGACGTGTCAGAGTGGAACAGGCAAAGGCTGAGTAAAAAACAGGAACATTGGGACCCCAGGGTCCCAATGAGGTGGATGGCAAGCCAATCGAAGTGGTAGAACTGTTGGGTGAGGTGCTCTTTCTGTTGGCAGACCACACATGGTCCGCTCCGCAAGCAGCAGGTGGAATCAGGGGGCGCACAGGATCTGGAGGCAGCTCAGGCAGTGGAGAGAAAAAGTTTGTGGCGACAACGAGGTCATAGAGGGTGAGAGAGCCTTTTTAGAACCCTTGACTACAGACATCCAGGAGAGGGCACAGGGTGAAGTCAGGCCGGGGATATCAGTGTGAGTCACATTTTCCGAAGCAGAGGGCCTCTGGCTATGTGCGGAAACAAGACAAGCAAGCCCTGAAAAGAGCTCAATCTGCTGCTGGAGGAGATTCTCGATGAGCCGCTCAACTGATAGCAGTTTACTTTTCAGCTCAGCGACCTCCACGGACAGGCCCAAGGCTCCAACCATTAGCCCATAGTGGTGAAATGGTCCAGCAGTAGAAACCTGACCAGCACTAGGTCCACTGAGGATGGATCAGCTCTAGTAAGATTCAGCAAGAAGTGGCTTCTCCTTGCAGTAAAGTTTGGTGTCAAGCTGAGAAGGTGGTCCAAAAGAAAGCTGCAATATTCAGAAGTAAACAGGACTTTGTGGTCAGACACCATCTGAGAGCATGTTGCAAATTAGTGCTTTCAGTAACAACTTTCCAGATGTGACACACTACCACAACACATACATTTATGTATTAAAATTAAAATATGCATACTTAAACATATTATATATAATAATATATATATGAACATATGCCCAATATGCTGCACAAAAACAAAGCACACATTTTTAATAAATGCATTTCCACTCATGCATTAGGCATAAAATTTTTTTTTATAAATGTTATTATTGCCTAAGTCTGGTGATTAGAGATGCTATTTTAGTTCAGTAAAGAAAATTGTTATTGTGTCCCTACCTACAGTAGTAAGAGCAATCTTTTGCCAATTAGTACCAACACCTCATGTTCACATTTCACATTATTGCAAACATGCAGCATTTTAATGCCATAAATTATAGGCAAAAGAAAGACCTAGTATCCATAAGTTGCTACCCCTGCCTTAATTACAGGACCTTTGTTTTGCTTTACAACTTTGATGTTTAATGTTACTGGTCCTTGTCGGAAGATTGTCATCTTCTGTCAACCAATCCAAACAAAGTAACTCAAATCCAATTTTAAATTTGATGTGGTAGAGTTTTTTAATAATTACAGGAAAAAAAAATCCAATATGGGCATTGTAGAAAGAAATTATTCTTTTCAGTTTAGAATTATAGCATTAATTAGCTTTGTTCCAGTAAGATAACGCTTATCAAACCAAGAGGCAACAGAAACACATTGTTCTTCAATGCATCAGAGCACCGAGACGAGGGTCTTGGTCATTACAAAGTACCAAAGAGAAGGCAATAACAGGCGAGAAACAAACTGGTCTACAACCTGTTCCAACACACTGTGTTTAAAGACAGCTGGTGTTGACAAGAATCCTTTTGAGATTGCCTTGGTGGACAGGTATGAGTGCAGTGCCGGCGCCTGTGTTTCTCCTTTCTTGTGTACAGATTTACTACCGACTGCAGAGGTTAATCAACAATCCCTCTCTGCTCCCTCTCTTTCATCTCAGCCCTCTGCTCAGAGCTCAGGCCTCATCTGGAGGGAATATTGGCAGAGTGTTTGTTCCTTGATTGGCTTTGGGGGAGCGATCCATACAGATGTGTCTGTTGTGCCCATGTGGATAGCATTTCTGGAAGGGCCAAGACAGACTGAAGCCATCAGATCTCTCTCTAAATGGCCTTTGGGTCCAGGGAATGGCTCCCTGGTAGTAGAGCAGCCATTGATCCTCACCAAGGCATTAACTCTTGATGAAACAGTCAGAGCTGTCCATCAACGTTTTATAAACTGTCCAGTTTTAATATTTAACTCTGTCGAGATGTAGCAAGGATGAAAATTAATCATATACTGTGCTGTAAACTGTAATCAAAAATAAAAAACGTGTCTTAGTGTTTTTTAATGTACTGATTATCCTTTAAGAGAAGTATATAGCATTAAAAATCACATCATCTTTCTAGTCATACCAGTGTACCATGTACCAGTACACTGCAGTACCAATAACAACATTAAAATGCAAAAATGTGACTGACAAAAAGAATAAATATATCATAAAATAATACCTCAAAGAACAGAACATGAAGTATCTGACACAATCAGGTTAGAAAAAATATGTTTAGGTGACATCAAGTAGGTTTGACTGAAATTCACAGGCAGTAATAATGAACTGAAAGCCTCAGTCTGGTCTGTGTAATGATCAGATTTCTGTTATTTGTGACCCAAGGTTCCTAACAGTATTTAATAAGCACAATAATTCAGAAATATAGTACAATCAGGATCATGACCGATACAATAAGTAAACAATTTACATAACTTCAGAGTTCATTGATGATTTCACGGGGAGTCAGTTCAAAGAGGCCAGTGTCACAAGAGTATCTAGTTTTTGAGGTTAAATGATGAGCAGCAGTTTGTTGCCATAGAAAACTTGGCAGTGTTGCTCAATTGCAATAAAATAAATAAATAAAATTAAACAAAACAAACAAAAAACAAACGAAAAACATGACTGAACCAGAATTCATCCATATGTTTTGTAAACTGACCATTCATGGCAGACTGCAGTAGAGCTGCCTTCCCAATAGTTTATGAGAAGAGTCTTCATTGACCAAGTTCTGATAGGTAGGTTGATCGCAGGGGAAAAACAATTTAATTTACATTTACACATTTATCCCTGCATTTATTGGATAGTAATGTAACCAAGTGTCTGGGATTAGTAATAAAATAATAAACAGGCCATAGAGATGAAGCAGCAGCAGCCACAACCGCTTCATTTTCCTAACACACATATCACAAGCAAGACTCCGCCAGCAACTGCTGCCTCACGGCAGCTGTTAGGGAACACGCTACCTCAAATATTGAAACACATAGCAAACAAAGGACAGGGTAAACACAGGTCTATTACAATAATTACATATGACAGGCAGGAAATCCAATGTGTGGGATCATTTCGAAAGGGTAAAGAATAACCCCTAGAAGATGACGTGCAAACTCTACAAACATTTGCCTATATTTATAGGTAGGCATAGGTATATACAGTATATTTATAGTATAACTCATACTTGTCTTACCTGAGCCATTATCTTTTCCCTAAAGCTGACCAAGTCACCTTTGTTCTTAATTGTAGCCAAACTTTTACCAAAGCAGTTTCAGATCTTAAAACATTTTAGTTTTTTGTACCAAATTTTGAATGCAAAGGCAATTAGTGTTGTCCAGTAGGGGGTACAGATTGGGGGCGTAGGTTTGGTCTCAACATTGGTAGGGGCGGAAAAACCCTGCCACCCCTCCAAAACAAAGAGATTGGCTTTTAAATGTTGTCAACCACAAGATTTATTATCATATAAGATCTGAACTTACATTCAGGAATGCCCACACAAAAATATATGTACATGTGTTGAATTTCCATTTATGAAATATGTAGCTTACATATGAAGTAAATTCATATATAGCCTATATATGTAAAAATTACACCTTTTTGAAATTTGAAAAATATCATATGTTGACATATATGTCTGGTAAATAGAAAAATGTATTTTAATGACACTGTTGATATATAGTCATCCCAAAACCTGTCAGTATATGTTCATATTATATATTTAAATACGAAAGATATACATGTTTATATTTAATAAGAAATTATAAAGAAAATCATATACAAGCATATAGAATTTTATTATGCATGTTGTTTTAATATAGAGGCATTTTAAAATTAGTATTTCATATATGTTCTAAATTTATATATTCACATATGTTAACATCACTCTTGATATGGGGACATATACAGTATGTCATATATATGTCATAAATCATAGTATACCAAGGCATAAAAACGACATAGTATAGTAAAGCATCAAAAAGTCATAATATAATAAGGAATGAAAACATCAAAATATACTAAAGAATAAAAACTCTATTACTAAACTATACTACTATACTACTATAACAAGGCATTAGAGGCACTAATTAACCCATTGTGCATGTCTTTGGACTGTGGGAGGAAGCCAGATTACCCAGAGAGAACCCACGCAAGCACAAGAGAACATGCCAACCCCACAAAGTAAGGCCAAAGGCCCGGGTTGAAACCAAGAAACTTCTGACTTTGAGGTAACAGCTCTAACCACTGCCCCATGAATAAATCATCGTATAGTAAGGGATAAAAAAAAATCATTGTATGGTAAAACATAAAAACGTCAAGTTATAGTAAGGAAAAAAGGTCATAGTATAATAAGTCATAAAAAAAGTAGTGGTATAGTGAGGGATAAAAATGTCACAATATAATAAGGCATAAAAAAGTCATGGAATGCTATAAAAAGTCATAGCATTGTAAGGCATGAGAAAGCATAGAAAGTCATAGTACAGTAAGGCATGAAATCATCATAGTATTGTAAGGCTTGAAAAGTCAAAGAAGCGTCAATGTATGGTTAGGCATTAGAAGGCATAAAAACCACATAATATAGTGAGGAATGAAAATGTCATTGGATAGTAAGGCATAAAAACTCATAAAAATGACATACAATAGCAAGTATTGAAAATGACATAGGTATAGTAATGCATAAAAAGTCATAAAAACATCAAAGAATATCAACACATGAGAACTTCATTGTATAATAAGAAATAAAAAGTCATAAAAATAACATAGTTTGACAAGGCATGAGAAGGCATAAAAACGACATATTATACTAAGGCATAAAAAGTAATGAAAACGTCATAGTATAATAAGGCATGAAAAGTCATAAAAATGAGAGCATATAGCAAGGCATAAACCCATCATAAAAATGTCTAAAAGTTTAATAAAGCACACAATGTCACAGTATTTAAAGGCATAAGAAGGCATAAAACAACGTTATAGTACTGTAAGGAATGAGAAGGCATAAAAAAGTCATAGTATAGTAGGGAACAAAATGTCATGAAAACGACATAGTACAGTAATTCATAAAAAAGTAATTGTAAAGTAAGGTATAAAAACTACATTGTATAACAAGGTATAAAAACGTCAAAGTATAATAAGGCACAAAAAGTCATGAAAACGACATAGTATAGTAGGGCATGAAAATATCATAAAAATGTTATAGTATAGTAAGGCACAAAATGTCATAGTATTTAAAGGCACAAGAAGGCATAAAAAAAATGTAAAGTATTGTAAGGCATGAGAAAGCATAGAAAGTCATAGTGAGGCATAAAAACTCAAATCATCATGGTACAGTAAGGCATAATAATGTCTTAGGATAGGAAGGCATAAAAGGTCGTAGAAATGACATTGTATAAATAGTCATAAAGACATCATAGTATAGTAAGGCATAAAAAGTCATAAAAACGTCATAGTATTGTAAGGTATAAAAACGACACAGTATAGTGAGGCTTTAAAACTCATTAAAACAACATAGTATAGTAAGGCATTAAAAGTCATAAAAACGACACAGTATAGTAAGGCATAAAAAGTCATAAAAACGTCATAGTATAATGAGACATAAAAATGTCATAAACACGACACAGTATAGTAAGGCATAAAAAGACATAAAAACGTCATATTATAGTAAGGCATAGAAATTCATAAAAAATGTCATAGTATAGTAAGGTATAAAAACGACACAGTAAAGTAAGACATAAAAACGCCATAGTATAGTAAGGCATAAAAAATCATTCAAACGTCATAGTATATCAATGCATGAAATGTCTTGAAAACAACACAGTATAGTAAGGCATAAAAAGTCAAAAAAACGTGATAGTATAATAAGGCATAAAAAGTCATAGTATAGTGAAGATTAAAAACTCATTAAAATGTAAAGGTACAGTAAGGCATGGAAACTCATTAAAACGTCATAGTATATTAATGCATAAAAAGTCATGAAAACAACACAGTATAGTAAGACATGAAAAGTCATAAAAAGTACATAGTATAGTAAGGCACAAAAAGACATGAAAACGTCATATTATAGTAAGGCATAGAAACTCATTAAAACATCATAGTATTGTAAGGTATAAAAACGACACAGTATAGTAAGGCTTAAAAACTCATTAAAACAACATAGTATAGTAGTCATAAAAACGCCATTGTATAGTATGACATACAATTCATGAAAACAACATATTATAGTAAGGCACAAAAACTCGAAAAACGACCTACTATAGTAAGGCATAAAACATTAATAAAAACGTCATAATATATTAAGGCACAAAAAGTCATAAAAACAACATAGTATCGTAAGGCATAAAAACGTCATAGTATAGTAAGGCACAAAAAGTCATAAAAACAACATAGTACAGTAAGACATAAATGTCATGAAAATAACGTATTATAGTAAGGCACAAAAAGTCATAAAACATGAAAACAACGTATTATAGTAAGGCACAAAAAGTCATAAAAACGACATAGTATAGTAAGGCAAAAAAAGTCATAAAAATGTCATAGTGTAGCAAGGAATAAAAACTCATAAAAACGTCTTACTATAGTAAGAAATAAAAAATCATTAAAACATCATAGTATAGTAAGGCATTAAAAGTCATGAAAACGACACAGTATAGTAAGGTGAAAAAAGCCATAAAAACGACATAGTATGGTAAGGCATAAAAAGTCATAGTATAGTAAGGCATGAAAAGTCATAAAAACGTCATAATGTAGTACGGCATAAAAAGTCATAGTATAGTACGGCATAAAAAATCATTAAAACATCATAGTATAGTAAGGCATTAAAAGTCATAAAAACGATATAGTATAGTAAGGAATAAAAAGTCTTAAAAACGTCATAATATAGTCAGACATAAAAACGTTGTACTATAGTAAGGCATTAAAAGTCATAAAAACGACATAGTATAGTAAGACATAAAAATTCATAAAAACGACATAGTATAGTAAGGCATAAAAAGTCATAAAAAAGTCATAATGTAGTCAGGCATAAAAAGTCATAGTACAATAAGGCATAAAAAGTCATAGTAAGGTAAGGCATAAAAAGTCATAAAAAAGACATAGTATAGTAAGGCATAAAGAGTCTTGTAGATTAAGGCATAAAAAGTCATAAAAACGACATAATATAGCAAAGCGTAAAAATTTATAAAAACGTCATAGTATAGTAAGGCATAAAAAGTCATACTATATTGAGGCATAAAAAGTCATAAAAAATTCATAGTATAGTAAGGCATAAAAA
>NW_019525288.1:2911942-2916273 GCF_002814215.2 Seriola lalandi dorsalis
ATAAAAACGATACAGTAGAATAAGGTGTGAAAAGTAATAAAAACGATATAGTATAGTAAGGAATAAAAAGTCATACTATAGTAAGGCATAAGAAGTCATAAAAAGTAATAGTATATTAAGGCATAAAAAGCCAAAAAATGTCATAGTATAGTAAGGCATAAAAAGCCAAAAAAATGTCATAGTATAGTGAGGCATAAAAAGTCATAAAAACGTCATAGTATAAAAAGACATAAAAAGTCATAAAAACGACACAGTAGAGTAAGGCATAAAAAGTCATAAAAAAGTCATAGTATTGTAAGGCATAAAAAGTCATACTATAGTAAGGCATAAAAAGTCATAAAAAAGTCATAGTATAGTGAGGCATAAAAAGTCATAAAAACGTCATAGTATAGAAAGACATAAAAATTCATAAAAACGACATAGTATAATAAGGCATAAATAGTCATAAAAACATCGTAGTATGGTGAGAAACAAAAACTCATTAAAACGTCATAGTATACGTCATAGTATAGTAAAGCATAAAAAGCCATAGTATAGTAAGGCATAAAAAGTCATAAAAAGTCATAATATATTTAGGCATAAAAAGCCAAAAAGATGTCATAGTATAGTAAGGCATAAAAAGTCATAGTATAGTAAGGCATAAAAAGTTATAAAAACGTCATAGTATAGTAAGGCATAAAAAGTCATAAAAACGTCATAGTATAGTAAAGTATAAAAAGTCATAAAAACGTCATAGTATAGAAAGACAAAAAAAGTCATAAAAACGATACAGTAGAATAAGGTGTGAAAAGTAATAAAAACGATATAGTATAGTAAGGAATAAAAAGTCATACTATAGTAAGGCATAAGAAGTCATAAAAAGTAATAGTATATTAAGGCATAAAAAGCCAAAAAATGTCATAGTATAGTAAGGCATAAAAAGCCAAAAAAATGTCATAGTATAGTGAGGCATAAAAAGTCATAAAAACGTCATAGTATAAAAAGACATAAAAAGTCATAAAAACGACACAGTAGAGTAAGGCATAAAAAGTCATAAAAAAGTCATAGTATTGTAAGGCATAAAAAGTCATACTATAGTAAGGCATAAAAAGTCATAAAAAAGTCATAGTATAGTGAGGCATAAAAAGTCATAAAAACGTCATAGTATAGAAAGACATAAAAAGTCATAAAAACGACACAGTATAGCAAGGCCTAAAAAGTCATATTATAGTAAGGCATAAAAAGTCATAAAAACGTCATAGTATAGAAAGACATAAAAACTCATAAAAACCACATAGTATAGTAAGGCATAAGTAGTCATAAAACATTGTAGTATAGTGAGGAATAAAAACTAATTAAAACATCATAGTATAATAAGACATAAAAACATCATAGCAGAGTAAGGCTTAAAAAGTCATTAAAACTTCACAGTATAGTAAGGCATAAAAAGTCATAAAAACAACATGGTACAGTAATGCATAAAAAGTCATAAAAACGGAACAGTATAGTAATGCATAAAAAGTCATAAAAAAGTCATAATGTAGTCAGGCATAAAAAGTCATAGTACAATAAGGCATAAAAAGTCATAGTAAGGTAAGGCATAAAAAGTCATAAAAAAGACATAGTATAGTAAGGCATAAAGAGTCTTGTAGATTAAGGCATAAAAAGTCATAAAAACGACATAATATAGCAAGGCGTAAAAATTTATAAAAACGTCATAGTATAGTAAGGCATAAAAAGTCATACTATATTGAGGCATAAAAAGTCATAAAAAATTCATAGTATAGTAAGGCATAAAAAGTCATAAAAACGTCATAGTATAGTAAGGTATAAAAAGTCATAAAAACGTCATAGTATAGAAAGACATAAAAAGTCATGAAAATGACACAGTAGAGTAAGGTGTGAAAAGTCATAAAAACGATATAGTATAGTAAGGAATAAAAAGTCATAGTATAGTAAGGCATAAATAGTCATAAAAACATCATAGTATAGTGAGGAATAAAAACTCATTAAAACGTCATAGTATAATAAGACATAAAAATGTGATAGTATAGTAAGGCAAAAAAATTCATGAAAACAACATAGTATAGTCAGGTACAAAAAGTCGTAGACATAAAAACGTCATAGTATAGTAAGGCAAAATAAGTCATAAACGCGAGGTAGTATAGTAAGACACAAAAAGTCATAAAAACAACAGTATAGTAAGGCACAAAAAGTCATAAAAACAACATATATAATAAGGCATAAAAATGTCATAGTATAGTAAGGCACAAAAAGTCATAAAAATGACATAGTATAGTGAGACATAAAAATGTCATAGTATAGTAAGGCACAAAAAGTCATAAAAACGGCATAGTATAATAAGGCACAAAAAGTAATAAGAACAACATAGCATAGTAAGGCACAAAAAGTCATAAAAACATCATAGTATAGTGAGGCAAAAAAAGTCACAAAAACTACAGGGGATAGTAAGGCACAGAAATGTCAAGTAAGGCATAAAAAGTCCTAAAATCTACATAGTATAGCAAGGTATAAAAAGTCAAAAAGCCTTTTAAGCTAACGTGTATGTTTTTTTAACGTGAGAGGAGGTTGTATCGGGCTTCGTACCCATGACCTTCTTGTTGTAAGGAATCAGCACTAACCATTGAACCGCTAAGCTTACCATATTAATATACAACAACGTCATAATTTAGTAAGGCATAAAAAGTCATACAAATGTCATAGTATAGTAAAGGAATGAAAGTCATAAAAACGACATTGTATATTAAGGCATAGAAATGTCGTAGTAAAGTAAGACATAAAACCTTCTGACCTGAAGCATAATTTATGCTTGGAATGTAAGAAAGGGCTGAAAACCAGGCTTTGAACCCACGACCTTGTAATTGCCAAGCATCAGCTCTAACCATTGCACCACCAGATTACCCATATTACAACAGAGTAAGGCATACAATGTCATGAAAACGACAAAGTATAGTAAAGCATAAAAATGTCATAAAAATGACATAGTATAGTGAGACAAAAAAAGTCATAAAAATGACATAGTATAGTAATGCATACAATGTCATGAAAACAACAATGTATAGTAAGGCATAAAAATGTCACAGTATAGTAAGGCACAAAAAGTAATAAAAACGACATAGTATAGTAAGGCACAAAAAGTCATAAAAACAACACAGTATAGCAAAGCATAAAAATGTCATAGTGTAGTAAGGCACAAAAAGTCATAAAAAAGACATAGTATAGCAAGGCAAAAAAAAGTAATAAAAATGACAAAAGTCATAAAAGCTGCATAGTATAGTAAGGTATGAAAAGTCATAAAATCGACATAGTATAGTAAGGTATAAAAAGTCAAAGTATAGCACGGCATATGGAGTTAAGGTATCACAGTTTCCTTTTAAGCTAACATGACGTTTTTTTAATGTGAGAGGAGGTTGTATCGGGCTTTGTATCCACAGCCTTTTTGTTGCAAGGCATCAGCCCTAACCATCACACCACCAAGCTTAGGTAATGCATTAAAATTCAACAATGTCATATTTCAGCAAGGCATAAAAATTCATACAAACGTCATAGTATAGTAAGGGAATAAAAGTCATAAAAATGACATAGTATATTAAGGCATAGAAATGTCATAGTAAAGTAAGACATAAAACCTTCTGCCCAGGTGGATGCTTTTTTTGAATGTGAGAGCAGGCTGGAATCAGCTTTGAACCCATAACCTTATAGTTGTTAAGCATCCGCTCTAACCATTGCACCATCAGATCACCCTTGTCATGTTAGAGTAAGGCATAGAATATCATGAAAACAACATAGTATGGTAAGGCAAAAAAAGTTAAAAACAACATAGTATAGTAAGGTAAAAACAAGTCATAAAAAAAACATTATAATAAGGCAAAAAAAGTCGTAAAAACAACATAGTATAGTAAGGCACAAAAAGTCATAATAATGACATACTATAGTAAGGCAAAAAAAAGTCAGAAAAACAACATGGTATAGTAATGCATAAAAAGTCATAGTATAGTAAGGCATAAAAGTCTTGTAGATTAAGGCATAAAAAGTCATAATAATGACATACTATAGTAAGGCAAAAAAAAGTCAGAAAAACAACATGGTATAGTAATGCATAAAAAGTCATAGTATAGTAAGGCATAAAAGTCTTGTAGATTAAGGCATAAAAAGTCATAAAAACGACATAATATAGTAAGGCATAAAAAGTCATAGTATAGTAAGGCATAAAAAGTCATAAAAAAGTCATAGTATAGTAAGGCATAAAAAGTTATAAAAATGTCATAGTATAGTAAGGCATAAAAAGTCATAAAAAAGTCATTGTATAGTAAGGCATGAAAAGTCATAAA
>NW_019525288.1:2917977-2918952 GCF_002814215.2 Seriola lalandi dorsalis
ATTGTATATTAAGGCATAGAAATGTCGTAGTAAAGTAAGACATAAAACCTTCTGACCTGAAGCATAATTTATGCTTGGAATGTAAGAACAGGCTGAAAATCAGGCTTTGAACCCAAAACCTTGTAATTGCCAAGCATTAGCTCTAACCATTGCACCACCAGATTACCCATATCACAATAGAGTAAGGCATACAATGTCATGAAAACGACAAAGTATAGTAAAGCATAAAAATGTCATAAAAATGACATAGTATAGTGAGACAAAAAAAGTCATAAAAATGACATAGTATAGTAAGGCATACAATGTCATGAAAACAACAATGTATAGTAAGGCATACAAATGTCATAGTATAGTAAGGCACAAAAAGTAATAAAAACGACATAGTATAGTAAGGCATAAAAAGTCATAAAAAAGTCATAGTATAGTAAGGCATAAAAAGTCATAAAAACGTCATAGTGTAGTAAAGTATAAAAAGTCATAAAAAAGACATAGTATAGCAAGGCAAAAAAAGTAATAAAAATGACAAAAGTCATAAAGCTGCATAGTATAGTAAGGTATAAAAAGTCATAAAATCGACATAGTATAGTATAAAAAGTCAAAGTATAGCACGGCATATGAAGTTAAGGTATCACAGTTTCCTTTTAAGCTAACATGAAGTTTTTTTAATGTGAGAGGAGGTTGTATCGGGCTTTGTACCCACAGCCTTTTTGTTGCAAGGCATCAGCCCTAACCATCACACCACCAAGCTTAGGTAATGTATTAAAATTCAACAACGTCATATTTCAGCAAGGCATAAAAATTCATACAAACGTCATAGTATAGTAAGGGAATAAAAGTCATAAAAATGACATAGTATATTAAGGCATAGAAATGTCATAGTAAAGTAAGACATAAAAACTTCCGACCAGGTGGATGCTTTTTTTGAATGTGAGAGCAGGCTGGAATCAGCTTTGAACCCATAACCTTATAGTTGTT
>NW_019525288.1:2920068-2923260 GCF_002814215.2 Seriola lalandi dorsalis
TAAAAAGTCATACTATATTGAGGCATAAAAAGTCATAAAAAATTCATAGCATAGTAAGGCATAAAAAGTAATAAAAACGTCATAGTATAGTAAAGTATAAAAAGTCATAAAAACGTCATAGTATAGTAAGGCATGAAAAGTCATAGTATAGAAAAGCAAAAAGACGTCATAAAAACGTCATAGTATAGTAAGGCATAAAAAGTTATAAAAACGTCATAGTATAGAAAGACATAAAAAGTCATAGTATAGTAAGGCATAAAAAGTCATAAAAACGTCATTGTATAGTAGGGCATAAAAAGTAATAAAAACGTCATAGTATGGTAAGGCATAAAAAGTCATAGTATATTAAGGCATACAAAGTCATAAAAAAGTCATAGTATAGTAAGGCATAAAAAGTCATAGTATAATAAGGCAAAAAGACGTCATAGTATAGTGAGGTCATAAAAACGTCATAGTATAGAAAGACATTAAAAGTCATAAAAAATTCATAGTATAGTAAGGCATAAAAAGTCCTAAAATCTACATAGTATAGCAAGGTATAAAAAGTCAAAAAAACTTTTAAGCTAACGTGTATGTTTTTTTAACGTGAGAGGAGGTTGTATCGGGCTTCGTACCCATGACCTTCTTGTTGTAAGGAATCAGCACTAATCATTGAACCGCTAAGCTTACCATATTAATATACAACAACGTCATACTTTAGTAAGGCATAAAAAGTCATACAAATGTCATAGTACAGTAAAGGAATGAAAGTCATAAAAACGACATTGTATATTAAGGCATAGAAATGTCGTAGTAAAGTAAGACATAAAACCTTCTGACCTGAAGCATAATTTATGCTTGGAATGTAAGAACAGGCTGAAAATCAGGCTTTGAACCCAAAACCTTGTAATTGCCAAGCATTAGCTCTAACCATTGCACCACCAAATTACCCATATCACAATAGAGTAAGGCATACAATGTCTTGAAAACAACAATGTATAGTAAGGCATACAAATGTCATAGTATAGTAAGGCACAAAAAGTAATAAAAAAGACATAGTATAGCAAGGCAAAAAAAGTAATAAAAATGACAAAAGTCATAAAGCTGCATAGTATAGTAAGGTATAAAAAGTCATAAAATCGACATAGTATAGTAAGGTATAAAAAGTCAAAGTATAGCACGGCATATGGAGTTAAGGTATCACAGTTTCCCTTTAAGCTAACATGAAGTTTTTTTAATGTGAGAGGAGGTTGTATCGGGCTTTGTACCCACGGCCTTTTTGTTGCAAGGAATCAGCCCTAACCATCACACCACCAAGCTTAGGTAATGTATTAAAATTCAACAACGTCATATTTCAGCAAGGCATAAAAATTCATACAAACGTCATAGTATAGTAAGGGAATAAAAGTCATAAAAATGACATAGTATATTAAGGCATAGAAATGTCATAGTAAAGTAAGACATAAAACCTTCTGACCAGGTGGATGCTTTTTTTGAATGTGAGAGCAGGCTGGAATCAGCTTTGAACCCATAACCTTATAGTTGTTAAGCATCAGCTCTAACCATTGCACCACCAGATCACCCATGTCATGTTAGAGTAAGGCATGGAATGTCATGAAAACAACATAGTATGGTAAGGCACAAAAAGTCATAAAAACGACATATTATAATAAGGCAAAAAAAGTTGTAAAAACAACATAGTATAGTAAGGCACAAAAAGTCATAAAAAAGAGGTAGTATAGTAAGGCACAAAAAGTCATAAAAACGACATAGTATAGTAAGGTAAAAAAAAGTCATAAAAACAACATTATAATGAGGCAAAAAAAGTCGTAAAAACAACATAGTATAGTAAGGCACGAAAAGTCATAATAATGACATACTATAGTAAGGCAAAAAAAAGTCATAAAAACAACATGGTATAGTAATGCATAAAAAGTCATAGTATAGTAAGGCATAAAAGTCTTGTAGATTAAGGCATAAAAAATCATAAAAACGACATAATATAGCAAGGCATAAAAAGTTATAAAAACGTCATAGTATAGTAAGGCATAAAAGTCATAGTATATTAAGGCATAAAAAGTCATAAAAAAGTCATAGTATAGTAAGGCATAAAAAGTTATAAAAACGTCATAGTATAGTAAGGCAACAAAAGTCATAAAAAAGTCATAGTATAGTAAGGCATAAAAAGTCATAAAAACGTCATAGTGTAGTAAAGTATAAAAAGTCATAAAAACGTCATAGTATGGTAAGGCATAAAAAGTCATAGTATAGTAAGGCAAAAAGACGTCATAGTAAAGTAAGGCATAAAAAGTCATAAAAACGACATAATATAGCAAGGCATAAAAAGTCATAGTATAGTAAGGCATAAAAAGTCATACTATATTGAGGCATAAATAGTCATAAAAAATTCATAGTATAGTAAGGCATAAAAAGTCATAAAAACGTCATAGTAAAGTAAAGTATAAAAAGTCATAAAAACGTCATAGTATAGAAAGACATAAAAAGTCATGAAAACGACACAGTAGAGTAAGGTGTGAAAAGTCATAAAAACGATATAGTATAGTAAGGAATAAAAAGTCATACTATAGTAAGGCATAAAAAGTCATAAAAACGTCATAGTATAGTAAGGCATAAAAAGTCATAAAAAAGTCATAGTATAGTAAGGCATAAATAGTCATAAAAACATCGTAGTATAGTGAGGAATAAAAACTCATTAAAACATCATAGTATAATAAGACATAAAAACGTCATAGCATAGTAAGGTTTAAAAAGTCATTAAAACCTCACAGTATAGTAAGGCATAAAAAGTCATGAAAACAACATAGTATAGTAAGGCATGAAAAGTCAAAAAAACTTCATAGTATAATAAGACATAAAAAAGACACATTATAGTAATGCATAAAAAGTCATAAAACGATACATTACAGTAATACATAAAAAGTCATAAAACCTCACAGTATAGTAAGGCATAAAAAGTCATGAAAACAACATAGTATAGTAAGGCATGAAAAGTCAAAAAAACTTCATAGTATAATAAGACATAAAAAAGACACATTATAGTAATGCATAAAAAGTCATAAAACGATACATTACAGTAATACATAAAAAGTCATAAAAACGACACAGTATAGTAAGGCATAAAAACGTTATACTATAGTAAGGAATAAAAAGTCATTAAAACGTCATAGTATATTAAGGCATAAAAAGTCATAA
>NW_019525288.1:2923724-2925738 GCF_002814215.2 Seriola lalandi dorsalis
TAGTGAGACATAAAAAGTCATAAAAATGACATTTTATAACAAGGCATAAAAACCACATAGTATGGTAAGGCATAAAAAGCTATAAAAACATTCATGAATATATAGGCATAAAAACGACATAGTATAGTAAGGCATAAAAAGTCATAAAAACATCAAAGAATATTAAAGCATAAAAATGTCATAATATAGTAATGCTTAAAAAGTCATGAAAATGTAATAGTATCGTAAGGCACAAAAAGTCATGAAAACAATAATATATTAAGGCATAAAAAAAATATAAAAACGTAATAGTATAATAAGGCACAAAATGTCATAATATACTTAGGCATAATAATGTCATAGTATTTAAGGGCATAAGAAGGCATAAACATTTTCTATAGTATTTTACAGCATGAGAAATCATATAATGTCATAGGATAGTAAGGCATAAAAAGTCATTAAAATTACATAGAACAGTAAGACATAAAAACAATATAGTATAATAAGGTATAGAAAGTCATAAAAACATCAAAGAATATTAAGGCATAGAAACGTCATAGCATAATGAGGCCTAAAAAGTCAAGTAAGGCACGAAATGTCATGAAAACGTCATAGTATTGTAAGGTGTAAGAAGGCATAAAAATGTCTTAGTGTACTAAGGCATAAAAAGTTTTAAAAAACAGCATAGTACAGTAAGGCATAAAAAGTTATAAAACAACATAGTATAGTAAGGCATATGATGTCATGAGAACATAATAGTAAAGTATGGCATAAAATATCATATTATAATAAGGCATAAAATTGTCATAACAACGTCATTGTATAGTAAGGCACAAAAACATCATAGTATACTAATGCATGAAAATTTTACAGTATAAGAATGTTTAAAAATGTCATAGTTAAAAAAAAAATCATTGTTTAGCAAGGCATTAAAAGTCACAGTATAGTAAGGCCTAAAAACATTATAATATAGTTATGCATAAAAAGTCATAGCATACTAAGGCATAAAGAGTCATTGTATAGTATTGTATAGTGTGCCTCATTTGGTAGGAAATGTCTCTGTTTGAGGTTTTTTCTTCAATTCTAATACAATTAGCGCACCTTTTGGTCAAAGTTTACAGAATGCTCTCATTCTTAAAACAAAAGAGAAACATTCTTATCCCCTGTTTTCCTGACCTTTACTCTAGTGCAATGAAAAATCTCAGCTCTCTCTCGTATAACCATGAAACTTAACACAGATATTTTAGTGTTTAATGCAGAGTAGCAAATGTGAGCATGTTAACAATTTACACTAAGCTAGTGAAAGTAAACCTTACACCTGCTTTAAATCAGTTTGTTAGCATTGTCATTAGCAGCATGACATATTCACATAGTGACACTAGCATTTAGCTCAAAGCAGCACTGTATCTCAGTGCAGCCTCACGGAGCTATTAATGTGGCTGTAGATGTCTTGTTTACATTGGTTTTTCTTCAGAAGCCCTTAGCATTCACTCACTTGTTTTGACCTACAGTGTTTCACAGTGACCTTTGGGGATATAATAACTCAAATGATTCAGATTCGTGGGTTAAAGTCACAGTAAGGGGAGCTGTCCAAGGTACAGTTTCTCTTGACAGACTCTGCATCTGTCATCATTATTGCCATGGGTATTGTATGACAGTCCATGGTCTCTCATCATCTTCTCCCCTGACCTTCATGTTTCATTTGGTCAGCCTCCTCTTCCTCAGGGCGTATAATAATAAAATATTGTCCTGCTGTTTATTTAAATGGAGACCATTAAGCTCAATTTTTTGGACAAGATGCATAGGCCTTCGCTTCATCTCTGAATGTGACTTGGAGGCTTACTTTGTGTGTACTCAGACATCTGTAAATATTCTGCTGTCAGCTGTATACAAGAAAATGTATCCATATCTAAAGAACATTAGTGCAACTCCAATTCTCCATTTGTAAACCGATTTCCATGGTACTGCACATTCATCTAGTGTTAAAGGCCAGAACAGACCATTCCTGTTTTTTTTATGACTTTGTGATGCTGCT
>NW_019525288.1:2925758-2926347 GCF_002814215.2 Seriola lalandi dorsalis
AATATAAAAACGTAATAGTATAATAAGGCACAAAATGTCATAATATACTTAGGCATAATAATGTCATAGTATTTAAGGGCATAAGAAGGCATAAACATTTTCTATAGTATTTTACAGCATGAGAAATCATATAATGTCATAGGATAGTAAGGCATAAAAAGTCATTAAAATTACATAAAACAGTAAGACATAAAAACAATATAGTATAATAAGGTATAGAAAGTCATAAAAACATCAAAGAATATTAAGGCATGGAAACGTCATAGCATAATGAGGCCTAAAAAGTCATAAACATGTCATAGTATGGTAAGGCACGAAATGTCATGAAAACGTCATAGTATAGTAAGGCATATGATGTCATGAGAACATAATAGTAAAGTATGGCATAAAATATCATATTATAATAAGGCATAAAATTGTCATAACAACGTCATTGTATAGTAAGGCACAAAAACATCATAGTATACTAATGCATGAAAATTTTACAGTATAAGAATGTTTAAAAATGTCATAGTTAAAAAAAAATCATTGTTTAGCAAGGCATTAAAAGTCACAGTATAGTAAGGCCTAAAAACATTATAATATAGTT
>NW_019525288.1:2926367-2929192 GCF_002814215.2 Seriola lalandi dorsalis
CTCAGGGCGTATAATAATAAAATATTGTCCTGCTGTTTATTTAAATGGAGACCATTAAGCTCAATTTTTTGGACAAGATGCATAGGCCTTCGCTTCATCTCTGAATGTGACTTGGAGGCTTACTTTGTGTGTACTCAGACATCTGTAAATATTCTGCTGTCAGCTGTATACAAGAAAATGTATCCATATCTAAAGAACATTAGTGCAACTCCAATTCTCCATTTGTAAACCGATTTCCATGGTACTGCACATTCATCTAGTGTTAAAGGCCAGAACAGACCATTCCTGTTTTTTTTATGACTTTGTGATGCTGCTAAATATGCTCTTTTGGTTTATTCACAATAGGCATACAGTATTGGACAGACTATCATGCATGTGCAGTGTATGCTTGGCTTATTTTAAAGAAAAAGACTGTTAGTACTTTTCTTCTGTGTATATTCAAGCATGTAGATATCCTCAAATCAAAATCATTGACGCTGTGATGTTTGTTCCAGCCTATATGGGGTTTGATGTGAGATTTGCTTGTGCAAAATTAATAGCAAGATAGTGTGTTTTACTGTGTATTGTGTCTAAAATAAAACATTTAAAATAATAGTGTTATGAAACTAGATAAATTCTCAGGGTTTGCCTAGAAACTTAACCCAGGCACAAATAATTTAGCTTTCCTTGTGGAAAACCACTGCTGCTTATATTTTGCTCAGTAAGCTTTTCATAAATCTCTTTCAATTGCCTTGGATCATTTCAAACCCCTGCGAATCTCTGCCTAACTTAACCTTACTCACAATGCTGCATAGAAGTGCAGATACCTACTGTGTGAGTGAAAGGGAGACCTATCTGGTCAAGGAAGACAGCTCGGTTTACATAGCTTCAGGCAGCACAGCTCTTACCTCCTTTTGACTGCGATCTACAGAGAAACTTGGTCCCTTTAAAGCTCCACTGTAACCAGTTTTAGATCTCAGCTTCCCATAGAGCTCCTCTTCCAATGAGCCAAATAGGAATTCCTCCTTTTTTGAAGATATTTAGGCTCACAAGGCCACAGGATCTGTTAGAGTGGTCGAGATCCAGACTGAATTCTCCCACATTCATTAGATGAAATGAAGCTAAGCGGAGTGTTGCAGCAGAGCAACATTAATTTGTGCTCTTATTATCTTCAAATATTGCCTTCAAAATATGTAGATGGTGCTGTTTCTGTCTACTGTATCTTTGTGGAGAGTTGTCTCTTCTTCTGTCTGAAGTGCACGGCTTTTCTGTGACTGATTCCCCACTGAACATTCACTCTGTTCCACTTTGTGCATGGAGGCTTCCCTGTCTGAAAAATATTCTCAAAGCCATATAAAAAGGAAATGCGATTGGGAACCTTTTTTCTTAGTTGTGGCGTGACACTAATTTACTTCCCCCCACACTTCCAAGGCAATTAGCTTTGAAGCTTCTCAGAAACTATTCTTGCCCAAGTCGATAGCTAGCATGGCAAATAAGAATTTAAGCAGGTCCATTGGGCGACAGCTGATAAATATATCAAATGAGGTTACAGTGAGAAAGAGAAACCTAAAAGAATAAAGAAAATATAATTAGTTCACCAGTTATGCCGGGTGTCTGGGCCTTCATTAGTGGCCAGTGGTAGCATGCAAATTTGTTTCTGAATTGTCTGCGAGTTGATGAGCACAGTGCTGCACTGTTATCCAAACATCTGTGGAAAATGATGCAGACAACCTTGCAGATGAAACCGTGTGATGATTGACATTTTAGTGCATATGGGAATGTCCTCTGATGACATTTTGTCATTTTGACATTTTCTCAATCAGCTTCCTATGATGGGATCCTACATGAGCACACCATTTGGGATTTAGCAACATTTGAATCATGTGATGTGGTTGGTGGGTCGATGGTTGGGCCACTGCCAATCTGATCTGACCACACCACAACCACAGTCCTGATAAGGAAGAATAACAGAGTTAAACTCTTAATAAATAATAAGAGAAATATGTCAGATTTGAAGCCAAAGCTTCAGGCTGTCTGTCAAAAACCAGACCCTGTTTACTATACCGTGCACTATATTTATGATCTGCTCTTTTATTTGAGTGTCCACATTCTGAGAGTGAAATTGATGGACTATACACTGTCCTTAATAATTCCCACAATGGGACAAAAAAGTCTTATACATGGAATATACACTGATTTCTGCTAACAATCTTATAGGGCAATGCATAATATTTTTGAGATGTGAGAATTATCATGCAACTCAGTAATGACACCAAATGATGATGATTTATGCTGTAAGTGTCTGAAATCTCAATTTACTGCTCACTGTAGAGAAGAAGTGTATTTCCTTTTGAGAGGAGTGAATGAATGGAGTGAGTCACGAGCTTTAAGGAGGTGAATGTCAGTGTAACTGAGTTCTGTGTCTCCACCAGGTATCCTTACTTTCCACCAGTTCAAAGGAAGAGCAGCAGCTCACCTTCAGCGTCCCAATCTCTGAGCTCTTCATCTTCTATTTGAAATCTTATTATTTCAGCATTTAACCAAAGCTCAAGACCGACAATAAGACGTGAAAGAAAATTCACGAGTAAATTGAAAGCTTTCCTTTGAATGGCTCAACTCTGCTTTTCCATGGCAACCTCTTTCCAAAAATTTCACCTTCCTAGAATTGCCTCCATCAGGATTTGCTCCATTATTGTACTGGAGAGTTTGTATGCCCCGTTTGTGACCCAAGAGTACATTTTTTGAAGCCTTGTAAACTGGAGGACGAAATATTATTCAAAAGGACACACTCTCCTGAAGGCGGTTTTAATCTGTATCTTCTTTGCTATATTTACCACCATAGTCCT
>NW_019525288.1:2929212-3011330 GCF_002814215.2 Seriola lalandi dorsalis
GCCAAATAGGAATTCCTCCTTTTTTGAAGATATTTAGGCTCACAAGGCCACAGGATCTGTTAGAGTGGTCGAGATCCAGACTGAATTCTCCCACATTCATTAGATGAAATGAAGCTAAGCGGAGTGTTGCAGCAGAGCAACATTAATTTGTGCTCTTATTATCTTCAAATATTGCCTTCAAAATATGTAGATGGTGCTGTTTCTGTCTACTGTATCTTTGTGGAGAGTTGTCTCTTCTTCTGTCTGAAGTGCACGGCTTTTCTGTGACTGATTCCCCACTGAACATTCACTCTGTTCCACTTTGTGCATGGAGGCTTCCCTGTCTGAAAAATATTCTCAAAGCCATATAAAAAGGAAATGCGATTGGGAACCTTTTTTCTTAGTTGTGGCGTGACACTAATTTACTTCCCCCCACACTTCCAAGGCAATTAGCTTTGAAGCTTCTCAGAAACTATTCTTGCCCAAGTCGATAGCTAGCATGGCAAATAAGAATTTAAGCAGGTCCATTGGGCGACAGCTGATAAATATATCAAATGAGGTTACAGTGAGAAAGAGAAACCTAAAAGAATAAAGAAAATATAATTAGTTCACCAGTTATGCCGGGTGTCTGGGCCTTCATTAGTGGCCAGTGGTAGCATGCAAATTTGTTTCTGAATTGTCTGCGAGTTGATGAGCACAGTGCTGCACTGTTATCCAAACATCTGTGGAAAATGATGCAGACAACCTTGCAGATGAAACCGTGTGATGATTGACATTTTAGTGCATATGGGAATGTCCTCTGATGACATTTTGTCATTTTGACATTTTCTCAATCAGCTTCCTATGATGGGATCCTACATGAGCACACCATTTGGGATTTAGCAACATTTGAATCATGTGATGTGGTTGGTGGGTCGATGGTTGGGCCACTGCCAATCTGATCTGACCACACCACAACCACAGTCCTGATAAGGAAGAATAACAGAGTTAAACTCTTAATAAATAATAAGAGAAATATGTCAGATTTGAAGCCAAAGCTTCAGGCTGTCTGTCAAAAACCAGACCCTGTTTACTATACCGTGCACTATATTTATGATCTGCTCTTTTATTTGAGTGTCCACATTCTGAGAGTGAAATTGATGGACTATACACTGTCCTTAATAATTCCCACAATGGGACAAAAAAGTCTTATACATGGAATATACACTGATTTCTGCTAACAATCTTATAGGGCAATGCATAATATTTTTGAGATGTGAGAATTATCATGCAACTCAGTAATGACACCAAATGATGATGATTTATGCTGTAAGTGTCTGAAATCTCAATTTACTGCTCACTGTAGAGAAGAAGTGTATTTTCTGTTGAGAGGAGTGAATTAATGGAGTGAGTCACGAGCTTTAAGGAGGTGAATGTCAGTGTAACTGAGTTCTACTGAACACCCCCCCCCCAGGATAACCTGTGTCTCACAGCCTCTCGTCAGTCAGCTTGCCTGCTGTGTCTCCACCAGGTATCCTTACTTTCCACCAGTTCAAAGGAAGAGCAGCAGCTCACCTTCAGCGTCCCAATCTCTGAGCTCTTCATCTTCTATTTGAAATCTTATTATTTCAGCATTTAACCAAAGCTCAAGACCGACAATAAGACGTGAAAGAAAATTCACGAGTAAATTGAAAGCTTTCCTTTGAATGGCTCAACTCTGCTTTTCCATGGCAACCTCTTTCCAAAAATTTCACCTTCCTAGAATTGCCTCCATCAGGATTTGCTCCATTATTGTACTGGAGAGTTTGTATGCCCCGTTTGTGACCCAAGAGTACATTTTTTGAAGCCTTGTAAACTGGAGGACGAAATATTATTCAAAAGGACACACTCTCCTGAAGGCGGTTTTAATCTGTATCTTCTTTGCTATATTTACCACCATAGTCCTCGTTTTAAAGCCAAAAATTTATAATGAACTGTAAATGCTGTGTCCAGTTGTATTGTGATGGCAAAAGATATGGGTCTACTTCAATGACTATCAGATAATGGAAAGAAACTGGCTGTCTTACAAAAAAGAAAATGACTCCCAAAATTGAGAAAAGCTGGAATGTACCTCATCAATGTACTGTGCTCTAGAAATAAATTACTGCCGTATTTTATGATAACATTTTGAACCAAATTATTTAGGAAGATTATTTCATCTCGAGAAAACAGACACAGAACTCCTGAGGTGATCATCCTGTACACAAATTAAGCATACACATAATTAAAACATTTATTGCAGTAGCTGTATACCTGTAGAGTAGTAACAAGGATTAACTGTTTCAGTATTTGTGATGTCAAACACCCTCACAACTGACAAACATACTGCGATAAGCAAATCACTCCATCCCACTTAAGTTCTTTATATCGTGACATAAATATGAAAAGTGCTTTACAAACTGAATGTCTCCTTAATGCACAAATCAACTCTATTCCAACAAAATAAAATGACACAAAAATGATCAAGTTAGTTTCAAAAGCTATATCTTTTAGCATGCTTTTCCATTGTGTAATTTGCCTTCCATGCTGTGGAATAAAACAAACCTTTTCAGACAGTGGAATGACAGATGATCTTTCATGGTTGACCCATAATCTGGCACATGCCTCTCTGTTTTGCTTCAGTACCAACGACTTGATTTTTGTACTTCAGTATCTGTGTGATTATGTCTCTAAATTTGGCAAACATTCAATGCATAAGGCATTTCATTATCAGACAGGAAATTCTTTGTAGCCAACATGTTCTCATCATTGAAATAAGAACAATTCAGTGTTTGAAGAAACCTCATGAAGGCACAGTGATTAAAAGTGTTATCTTAACCTGTGTTTTCTTACATATGGAAAATAATAGTCTGTGGAAATAATATATACACATGTCAATAAATTGCAGGTACTACTGAGGGATTGCACTCAGTCAAATCACAATTTGAATAAAATCTATACAGTAATAAGATCAACATTAGATAAAACATTTAGCCATTTACAAATATATTGCTATTTAATTGTACTGAACACTTTCAAAATCAGTTTATAGAGGAGAGCTTTCAGAGCTTTTCATTCTTATAATGCACATATTGAGCACTGACATCCTTCATACAAAATGTTTTTTTAAAAAAAAAGGTTTGCCTGTGGTTTTGCAGTACTTAAAGAAAATCAACATGAGATATGAGCAACACTGAGTATATTACGGGATGGAAATTTGTTTCAAAATCAACCATAGGGTTTTTAAAGAATTAGGTAAATGTTTTCTTCTTGTGCATTATGCCACATTATAGATCGTTTTCCAGTTGAAATCTCAAATCCTGATGACAAGCCATTATGATAACAACAGCCAAGAACTGTCCTATTCACTGTGGTTATTACAGATACATGATAGTGGTTAATAAGTCTTATTTACAAACACACAGACAATGACAGAATAAACAAGTGTCCACTAACAGTGTCATTAGAACAACACTTTCTGAAATGTAATTCCATTTTCTTTGATTGTGTCGATTAATATAGTCCTGAACAACTCAATAACAACCACACAACAAATATTTGTATATATTGGTCAGCCATAGTAGTTTTTTTTTCTTCTTGTAATTTGTTTTCTTTTTCTCAATTTTTCACGTGTCCTTCCTCCAACTTGTCCAAATCGCACATGAAGTGGACGGAAAATGTTACTGTACGTCGTTGAAGAAATCAATGGAGGTTCATAAAAAAAAAGGTTCCTTCTAGAGCCATACTCAAGTTGAATTTGTAGAGAACACAGCATAAGCACTATAGTTTTGTGGCCTACATAGTTCATGTGGCTATCACACTGCAGAAGCTCCAACTTAAGTGGGAAGAGATGAAACAAGAAAGAAAAGAATAAAACAAGGAGAGGTGAAAAGGTGAGTAGCTTCGTCTGTTTGAAGGGTCCAGGTGTAAGGACGTCACACAGTGCAGAAGCAAAGTCCGTCTTATAGCTGCTGGTCCTTCGGGCTATCTGGGCAGGAGGCTGGCTGGCAGGACTTCAGACTCACTAATGGAATATCAGCCATACCACTGCTGGTGAAGTGTCCTTCTCCGCTCCCAAACTGCTTCCTGTCACCAAAATGCTCTGACCGCCCACTATCATTTTTCCAGGTTCTGGTCAGAGTATGTCCATTGAGGAGTTTGTCCTTGGGACCCCACTCCCTCTGAGACCCAAAGCTGGACACAGGCGACTTGGGCTGCTGGTATGTTCCCAATGTCGGGGGCATCCAGCAGTTGTCTGAATGTCCCAGGACTAGGCACTCCTGTGTGCACATCTCTGTAGCTTCCACTAGGCCACGAGGTCCCAGGGGGCCATCTAAAGGAGGAGAAGAAGAAGAAGAAGAAGAAGAGGAAGAAGAAGAACATGGAGTAGAAGAAGAAACATGTCAAAATATGTTGAGATTAACAATAATAACAGCATCATTACCTGTTTGTTACAGTCCCATAGTGAGTCAACCCTCTGATGTTTCTAACACAATGTAATTAGTTCTTCACACAGAATTTTATAATAGAAATATATCTCCATCACCCATGCAATATTAATACCATGTACCTGTAGAATACATTCGAGGTATAAATTTAAAAAACAAAGTTACAGACAAAGCCAGAAATGTGTAAAAACTTGAAGCAGTGAAACTTTTTACAATGATACAGTATAAATTAAAGATTACACATTTTTTCCTCTGATTTCTTTTTTTTTTTTACAATATTTTTTATTATTCTTTTAACCGCAAACACAGACAAATCAAGAGGTGCCCTAATAAGAATACAATGAACATCTGCAGTTATGTTTGATAAATAATATTCACCCTGTAAGTAGACATCACAAACAAACTAACTTTCTTCCTCTCTCTCTTTCTTCTTCTATCTATGAATTTTAATCATTCAGATAAATTAAGAAATTGTTTGATACAATACACTATTCTATAAATAGTTACTATTTGCATGAGATGTAAAATCCCTGTTGATATCAATAGATTCTCAGACACTGTTGGAAATTGATGTTTATGCGAATAGGGAGTCTGTTCTAGAGCCTGGGGGCCAATGGCACAAGCTCCTCACTATGTCTCGAGTATGAATGATGGATGGTACTCTCTTCAGTAGAAATGATTTCACAGCACAAATGATCCTAACCCCCTTTCCCCAAAATCAAGACAGAAAAAAAAAATGTTGAGTTTCAATTTGCATCACAACAAGTCATCAGCAGGACTTTCCTCCCTAGCTCATAGCTGCCATCTGGCTACTCCTCTGATGAACATGTATCACTACTCAGACAAAAAAAATCAAACAAGTCAGTGTTGCAGGAGGTATTTGTTTAAATCTCATTTGAAAAACCTGCATAATGCATGAATTGTAATGCAGTTCTGCCATTTGAGGAAATCTACTCCCTTGAGTCTGTTTCACTTTCCTTTTTTTAAAGAAACAAACAGTTCTGTCTGTGTTTGTATATCAAGACTCAAAAGGTAATGAATTCATCTGTTTTTGTCCTAAAAGAGAAAACGTTAACTATTTGTCCTAATTTGTCCCTTTGCTTCACAAACAGCTAATTGGCTGGTGGGAAAGATCTGTAATATTTCAAAGGGTTTTATTTTTTCAATTTCCTGCCTGGACCTGTTTTTCTCCTTGTTAATTTAAATTTACACAATTTGAGAGTTAGCTTATTACAGGAGGAGAAAATATTGGAGAAATCTTGTGCTTATATTTGTGTCTTTGTGTGAAACTTAATACAGTAGGTTAGTTGAGTGGTTACAGATTAAATCAGATGTACGCTTATAAATTATTTTTGCAAATTGATGTTTAAATTAATATTTAAATGATGAAATTAATTTAAACAAATAGCTACTTAAGCTCCATTAAATAATTTTTGACACTGAATCAAAGGACTTATTGTAATGTGAAAAGCTTGTTAGTGCCGATCCCATTGAGAATCAATAACCAACTCTGCAGCTTGTTTGTGTTGGTTTGTCAGTCGTTATGGTTCACTCCCAGAGGTTCAACCTGCTCCCTCATGGTCAAAGCATGAATAATGAAGTTTTGAAGCTCAGCTGAAACCTTTGCTTTGTTTCTTTGCAGCGATTGGTGTGAATGCAAATTCAGTACATTGTTTACTGTTGTTGGAAAACAATGGCACATTCACTCTGGCAAACCCAGTAAACCCAATCAACCACTTGTATAGTGTGTCTACAATACATTTGCTCTGAATGTGCTGTTTTTACTATTTTACCTTACAGACCAATATAGAAAGAATACAGAACTTAATATAATATGTATAAAAAAAATTTAATGCTAGCTTTAACGTTAATCAATTTGTCTTTGAACAATTCTAACACACCAATGGTTTGAGTGATTTCAAAGTATAAGGTTAGAATATTTCTAGATTCTTATTGTAAACACATATAGTGATTTGTTGACTATTTTACAATTCAGCAATTATAAACCACTGAGTTGAGTCAACACTCTTCAGATGCAGTCTCATCAAATGATAAACAATAAAACATTGAAAAGGTGACATCAGTTGCAGGGCTGTTGTATTGGGTTGCATTACGTTGTACAATTGTTTATTTTATTGTGATATAAAATCTTCCAGCCACAAAAGTAATGCAATTCAATATGTGTGAAACTCCATCTTTGGGTAATTTTAATTGACTAGGATTTTCTTGGATTATCCAGCACAACGTATACATATTTATATATTTTGTTTTGTCAAACTTTCTTAGTATATATGTTTTCTATCAAAAATTTCACAAAGCTCATCTTTGCATGGGCAATAAGAGTTCTCCCACAGAGAACAATTCTGTGCTGTCCCTACGCTTATGCCTACAATTATGAATAGAGAAAAAGGACCTATTGGCTCATTTGCTGTGTTTTTATGACAGGGTCTTTGTGGGTCATTCATGTGTAAGACAATATGAACTGATGTAATTCTAGTTTAACAAGAACATGTCCTCATATTCCCACTAAGCCCTGCTGCCTCAACACTGGGCTCCGGCTTTGAAAACACATTCTGATATATGATGTGAGGAAAGCCATAGCCTGAAGTGAGAGTCAGTCACTCTTCTGCATGAATGTGGAGTCCATCACAATAACAGGCACCCATAATTGGCATGTGAGGAGTCTAACCAAGACACACATTATCATAGTTGCATGAAGAACCACAGAGAGCAATAATATGTAGTACCCCGGAGACAGCAAGATGAATTCTTCAAATGAGATTGTAGACGAGTGAGCGGACATCTGGGGAGCTGTTAGGGAAGAGAGATGGAAGAAAAGGAAAGGACTGCAAACATGAACATGGTGTGCAGTGCAGAGCAGAAGAACTATTTAGAGATCTGCCATTTATGTGAGTTTTTATTTTTTAGGTAAATGACTATAATAAAGGTGTGATAATGGTGATGTCACTGGTGGCCTTTGCTCCAACTTTTTAATTCTGACGGACTTGAAAAATAATAAAGATGATGCAAAAGAAAAAAAAAAAAACCTTGACTCATTTGTGAATCATAGTATACCTGTATGTGGTATTGGAAGTTTGTGCATTGTTTACAACAGAGTCAGATGACTGTATTTCTGTATTTCATTTTTTCACAAAAGCCGAGCCAGTCATTAATCAAGGACACTTTGTGCTTTGCTATTCCCATGGTGTAATAAACATGACCATTTGCATGTAGATTGGTACAATCAGTGGCCCCAGTGGGCAGCAGAGGATAATTTGAATCAGCCATTTTCCCTGCTAATCTCTGCATGCCTGCTGTTTGAGACATTATAGAGACAATGCCTGATTTAAAGACCACTTGAGGTATAGAGTTGATAAGTTTAAAAGACTCTAAACTTACACCTGTATTATGTATGTAATAGATGCCAGTGGTTCCCGACCAGGGATACTACAGGGTATTTTTGTTGCTGCCATGGGGCACATGCAAAGACTGGCTATTGTTTTACATTATTAAAAGTATAAATCCACATATTTGTGTTCAAGAGGAAACGGAAAAATAGCATTACATATCAGTGTGAGGTTGATCTTTGGCATATGTGTCACAATAACCAATAAACTACTACTGCAACTGCAACATCAAATGAATATTGAATGAAACACAATTGTGACTGCATTACTTTTTCTATTACATAACATAAAGAGGATGTGTTGCTAATTTACATATGTGACAAGCTGCAAATACATTGAACGGATCAGTAAAATTTTCAGACAAGGATCTTGACTACAGCCTTATTTACCTTTTTATTGTTATCTCACAGCACTTGGCTAAGGTTAGGGAAAGGATCATGTTGTGGTTTAATATAGAAAAAGTGCCCTCAGACACAATGTGATATTTAACCAAAGCACTTTTGTTAGACAAACCAAAGCACAGACAGGACTCTGGATGTGAACCCTGGTTTCTGTTGTGACAGTGGTGTGCTTTCGGTTGCCTCTGAACATAAACCAGCCAGCAATTACATTGCCACTACAACATACTTGGGAAAGTAATTTAGTAATAATTGAATGTAATTTCTAGGAGGCATGGGTGGCTGATTACATGAGAAATGATCGCTAGTGTGTAAAATCGAGTTAGCAAGTGAGCAGAAAAGTCGTCATAGATGGCTAAATATGATGGATAAATGGTTGACACGTCCACCTTCTGCCACCCCCCGTGATAGAAGTACAAATGCAAACTTTACCAAACCTACAGCCTGCAAACTATTGAATATTGGATATCAATATGAAGAAAATCCAGGTCTAGAGCTTTTCCTTGAAATTTCTCATTCTGGCACTGTTTACCACAAAATGACACATTTACACTTCAGCAACATCACCAGGATAGGAATACCTGCTTTCCTTTACCAACTGAGAAAAAAAGCAATTCTTTTGTTCCCTGTATAATAACATACTGTGACATATCACTCTCCAGGAGCCCAACTCCACACTTTAAAGTAAAAATTCAGTAGACCAAATATTTCAAACAAAACCAAAACACCATACAACAAACTACTTGTGCCTCAGTCTCTCTCTATGCATATGTAGATGGAGTCCTACCTTTAACTGTGTGCAGGAATATTTTGGTCCATTTAATTGAAAGGACACTATAAGAGGGAGAACTTCCTCCCTCTGGAGCAGCCTTTTTACAAACAGTACCTGTTTATGAAGCACAGTCTGTACCTACCTAAACTCCCACCTTAATAGCCATTGTGTTCTATTTGTTTCCTTTTTTGCAGTTTGCCATTGACTTAAAACAGCTTGACCTACTATTGTCCAGTTTTTTCATATCCACATAATGAACACACACACACACACACACACACACACACACACACACACACACACACACACACACACACACACACAATCCTTATTTGTATACTTGTTTTCCCTGCACAGCTCTTCATGATAATCTTGCCTGTTACAGTAATAGCCCTCTGTGACTTTACTTGACAGACATTGACCATCAAGACCTCTTAGCAGCTAGCTTCCTCTCTGATTATCTTGTGTCCAAGAATAAGCTTGTTTGCCTCATTTCCTACTCTGTAATCAGAATGACATGTCATGTCATGTATCACCATAGTGAACAGGCTGGTGACTGAGCATATTGTCAGTGACAATGAATTTCATATTTTGATTATTCCCATGTATTAATCCTCTGTTTGATGCATGGTAACATAGCTGTACATGCAAATAGCGTAATCAAGAATCTGTCACTGCTGAAATCCATGGGACTTGGAAAAGCCCAGAGGGTGTCAAGTGATATCCTGCTACCACCGCTGAAACCTTGAAGAGTGTGGACAGATGATAAGCACCGACACACCATGACACTACAACTGTAGATAAGAGGCCGCTGGGCATGTACACCATTGTATACCTGCTCGACAAACAAACTCATACGTCTGAAATAGATGCTCCTCGGCCCAATGAAATATAGAAATTTAACTCTTTTGTGAGTTTTGTGCATTGCTTATGTTTGTATATGTTACTTTTTTATCAAGAGGCAAATACACCTGAATTTCAGCGAAGTCCCTTGTCTTTTATGGGAATTTTAAGAATATAATAAAAGCACTACAGCTCTGCTGTGAACATAGTTTTCTACCTCTATAATAACAGACGACATGTGCATTTTATCATTATTGTGTCACTAGATAGATAGATAGATAGATAGATAGATAGATAGATAGATATTTTATTTGCCATAATACGTTCAGTCTTTAATGAGTGTGTCAGTACTGACAAAAAAAAAACTTTGCCACATTGTTAAGTGCTGCTTTCTCTGTGTATAGCTCGTTGCTCATGGTTACTCTGCTCAAGAAGTCAAGTTTCTTCCTGCACACACACACGCACGCGCATGCATGCATGCGCGCGCGCACACACACGCACACACCCACACACACACACACACACACACACACACACACACAAATAGCCGGTGGCTGATGTTTGGTGTAGAGCCCCTGAGTGCTTTAAATAACATTGAGACACAGGTGTTGAGGAATGCAAGGGATTCAGAACTGTGTCAGATGGTGCTGACTTTTGCTTACAGCACTGTGCAAATGTTGCAGATGTCCACAAAGACAGATAACTTAAAGACAAAGAAACCATTAGATTGCCTCCTGAAATGGAGTCATTAGGATGAGCTGGGGGCTGGTCTGTTTAATTCTGTAGAAGCTGTTGAATAAATGCGAGCCATGAGCAATAGCTGTTTATCGATGGACACTTTGACCAAACAGCATTCACATCCCTCTCTTTCAGTCCTCCTACTCAGCATCAACAGACCACAGAGGTTACAGAGGAGGAGAGAAGCATCCTCATTTTTGGCCAGAGGTTGTTTGCAACTGTAAGGGAGTATTCTTGTTTTAGTCTTTCGGCTATTACTAATGAGATAACATTTGGCTAATTAATTGGATGCACACTATCAGTGCTGACGTGCCAGTCCCACACCAACAACCTACAGCCTTCAGAACGGCAAGGGGGAACGTGTGGAGAGGGAGTGAGAGTGATTGAGTGCGGGGGATTTAGTGTCCATAGGGCTTGTTTATTTATCCATGCTGTTAAGCATGCCCAGATGTTGTTATGTGGGAATGAATGAGGCTTTGTTTTGGTCCAACATGGAGGCTCAAAGTGCCATACCGCTGTCTCCAACTGCCGCTCAAAAACCCACAAGAAAAGACTGGCAGATTAATTCTTTATACTTTGAATGTGCTGTAGGTTTTGTTCGTGAACCTTTCATCCTCCATTACAAAACATACAAAACATGTACATACACAACCAATCCATCACCGTATACACCAAGGCATATAATGATATTCAGTATTATAAACACAGCTTGTCTGCCTCACACCAATAGCAAATATATTGTAAATAGCTTGGGGGAATTGTGTGAGAGGTATGGTGTCCAACAAGGAATAGAATTACAGCTCCATACAGCTTTGCAGCAAATTTGAAAACAGGTCCTGTGATCTACAGTAAAGGCTATCTGGGGTTGGATGGATATGATAGTGAGCAGAGAAGAACAGAGCAACACGCTGGATGCATCCTCGAGAGAATACTAGTCTGGCTGATGGATCCTTTCTAGTGCTCCCTTTGAGGCCAGGCAGCAGCTTCTCCTGAGAGGAGATGAAGGGCAGGAGGGAGTCGAAATAGAAAGAGAAGACAAAGCTCGAGAATGGAAGTGAAGGGTGGTCAGAGAGATAGAGAAAAGGAGCGAGCAAGATGGAATAGACAGAAAAGCGAAGTCAAGGTAAGGAACAGTAAGAAAAAACAAAAGCACAAAGCCTGTCAAAAAATGACAGTCATTTACATAATTTCCATGACCACTGATAAATATTAGTGGTTTAAACCTTACTTAAAACTATTCTCAGATCAATTTGTAATTCAAATATTCAACCAAAGGTACTTTTTGTTGGACCCAAATATTTTCCCTGTTAAAAGTGCTGTTTACAGCATGGTGTGAGAGAAAGTACATGTGCTAATGATGGAAATGACGCTGAAGAACAACTTTTTTCATCTGCCAAAAAGTAAGTCACTTGATTTTTTTTTTAAAGCAATGGGCTATACACATACCAGATACAGTAGATATATCTATATACATTTCTATGCTGTATTATATTAGTGAAAGTTCCTTTCTGTCTAAAAATCTAACATGCATATTCACACTTATTATTCAGTCCTTTGTTGAAGCATCACTGTATTGTGTGTCAAGTCTTGTCTGTTTCTGTAATATTTACACTGTACTAATGGGTTGCAGGATTGGCGTCATTATTTATATTTTGAGGAGCATTGTAAAGCAGTAATTGTACAGTAGTGGGTCTGTTGCCTACAGCGCTTTAAAACGGCAAGTGCGTGACAGCCCATGCCTCCAACTGACAAACACAATTCTTAGTCTTTTGATCAAAATAGATCATTTGGTAAATAGTATTCACATGAGACACAATTAAATATTTCGTGATTCTACTTCACCTCCATTACAGCCTTGAGTCTCATTTAGAGATGTAACTTTGTTGCCACTATGTCACAGTAAAGACCCATTCTGATGAGTTGTTCCCTTTTATATGTTACTTGTTATAAAAACCCACGTAGTTCAAGGCGTATTTCCGTTGCTTTCTTTCCTTTCACCCCCAGTGCTCTCTTCACTCTGTGTTTCTCTCTTAACTCCACTGCACCACTCTAGGGGTTAACTTCACATCCACTGTAAGTAGAATATTCTATCAAAGTTTTTGAATTTTAGTAGACTGAAATTAAAAATTAAATAGTTGTTATAGGAGTCAATACATTTATTTCTAAACTTATTTAAAAACTAACTTGATGTTTCCTCTATGACTAGTAATGATTATTCATTTATAGTGTTGTTGTTGCTGTTTTGTAGTGCCAGTCAATGGTATTCTCAAAAGCATTGCTCAGTTCAAATTCTACATATTACAGTACAATCTGGACTTCTATACTGAATTTCAATAAAGTGTGAATACAGTATGAATCATATACTTTCTTCTCTGACACCATCAAAACCATCTGGTCTCTCGTGCTTTGGGATAAAGCTTTTGGTTGTCCAGAATCAGATTCTGTGGACAGGCCACAGACTCTGCAGAGCACAGTGTCAGATATGCTGCAGAGTAATAGCACATGGGTGCTCCAAGAGACGCTGACCTTTCCTGCTCATCGTCTACTGTCCACCACAAATTTCATTTGCAGCTCTGACTTCGGCATGACACCGCAGCAGTGAGAAGGAGTGGAGGAGACTGGTGGAGGAGAGTTTGTCAGCAAGAAGAACCATCAGCTCAACAGCTGAAAGACAAAGGAGCTCCAGATTCAATCACGTTTATTTTTGGGCCTTATCCAGATCTGAGTCCTTTAATTTAATACTGCCTATTTGCCCAGATGGAGCCAAATTTTATTTTTTTTTATATTTGTATTTATTCTTCTATATAACACTTCTGCACAGCACACATTTTACTGACCTAAACTGAAATTTAGTCAAAGCTGAGTAACTCTACATTCACAAATACATCCTCAATCATAGCAAACATATTTTGCATAATATCCTGTAGTGTTTTGTATAATATATCTCTGGAGAGATAAGTGTCATTATGGATCTGATCTAGCAGAAAGGTTGAAAAGGATGTGTTCGGACTCCCACATGAACGAACTAAATACTAAAGTTCAAATGCAGTTTAACCAACAGCAGCCCTGTAGAAGTGTGGTGAACCTAACAAAGCTTGCTAAAATGGAGCGCTAACACACGCTGACCTATCGCACCTACTCAAAATGCAGTGCATTAAGAAATAGGAAAGTGTTTTAATTGTGCTCAGTGGGGGAGAGTTTGACAGCTGGAGTATCTACAGCAAACTAAACAAATGATCCAAAATGGATCGGGCTTTACTTTGCCCATAACAATCCAAGAATGCTTGGATCAGCCCCAATCCCAATTACCGTTTTAAGCTACTGACATACCTACTTGTGGAAGTTTTAATTTTTTCTTACAGAGAAACAAGCAACTAAAACAGTATCAGTAAGTACGATGAAAATGTGGCAGTACTGTTGTAGATGTGCTTGGATTTTCATATTAAGAACAAACTGTACTGTGCTGATAACATGGAGGAATGAACCAAAGAAGGGTAGATTAGACTGTTCTCATGGGGCTCAGGTCTTTTAGTGCATGCAACACACTACATATTATATCAATTAGGGGAGACCAGAACACCGATCTCTGATGTGGTGTGCTAGAAAAAGCAACAAACAACAAAAAGCACACTGGTGAAACTGGTGCGGGTTTGAGGCACCAGTAGAGGATGAAGCCTAAACTGAACTACACTGTAGAAAACACCTTACACCCCTTTCATGGTGAGATGAAGCTACGGAACATCTTCCCTCTTTGCCTCAGCATCCAAACTTGTGTCTATAACCATTAGACGGAACAATGCTTTGTGACCAAGCAACTCAAACCTAAGCCTCCTAGGAGGGAAGTGAGGCAGGGCATCTGTACTGCACTGCAGGGACTAAACAAGCCCCCATGGACTGCTCGCTACATTTGCATGCACCGCAATCCAAAACATTTTTAGCCTTTTGCTGTAATGTTTTCTTTTAGCCATGTTTCTGCATATTCCTTGTCACTGCTTTGCATGACTTGGCACATATTGCAATTTGACTCTAGCTTTGTTACCTTGTTCACATTTGGATTATACACAGATCAGCCGCAACATTAAAACCCATAACTGGTTTTAATGTTGTGGCTGATTGCTGTATAGAATACACATGCATTTTTGCATAATGCTGTTTTATCTCTGTCCTGAAGCGTTTGAAGAAAGGACAGCCAGGAATACAATTCACCAAGGTCTATACATTTGATACGGTGCATTGTGGTTGTTTACATATAGTACATACCTTTTCAGTGCATAAATTCTTCATGGTCTTCTTTAGACTTATCATACAGATAAAATGCAATATACAAAATCATTGTGTCATTTTGAAGTAACAACATACAAACATCTCAGTTTTAAATGTAAAAGTGGAAGAGAATAATTTCCATAGGCTTGTTTGAAGGCTGTTTTGACAGCACTGCCATTGCTGATACACATAACACATTTGACATCCAGACTTTCAGTTTGATAGTTATCTGTGCTGCCATCCATCTATCCACGTCCATCCATTTAACCATCCATATATGACATGAATGAGTCATTCCATAACTGTGACTGAATAACTGCTATTATAGCTTGGATACCAAAGAAATCAGTGCAGATTTTATGTTCACTGCCCATGGCATAGGTAAGGGAGGCAGATAACAAATATTGTGTGAGCATTACTGTTATTGAACATTTGCACACTGTTGAGACCTAGCAGTGTCTGAAAGGGGCTATGGCTTATCCCTATGCTTCACATTGAGATAAGCACATCCCTAATACTATAACTCAGTTATTGTGATTGCTTGAGTTGGTTCAGTGGCATGCCAAGTGACACAAGTTATCTATCAAATTACACTTTCAACACAATATAGATATAGTAATTAAATTAGTAATTAAATGAGTAAAAAAGAGATAGCTTAACAAAAATGGAGGCATTTTCGTTCTGTTAGTAGTTCACATGTGTCCTTCATGTTTTCTGCATGGCGAAGTAAAAGATGGCAACACAGATTTTCAAAAACACATTTTAAATTGCTGATTTACACAGCTCAGTGCGAGTGCTCAGTCCCCATGACAACAATAGCCATGTAAAATGATTTCTTCTCCCTCTCTAATCTTCCACTGCATTAGACTCAGCCACTGACCTTGTAATCTAATTTCTGTTCTAAGTCAGTGAGTATGCCTGCTCATTTCAACAGTGGATCGAATACATTTCAGGTCAAAGATCCTTAGTGTAACTGGTGATAACAATGAGACAGATACGCGATTCACTTTTTACACTAGCCCTACACTTTTTCATCTTGTAATCATATTTATATAATGTATGTTAGTTTTTTCTCACACTCCATTTGGAAAAGTGAAGAGTTGGGTAAGTGTGAATTTTAATCTACAGTTGGCTAAAATTCATCCTCTTTGGACGATGCGGTATCTACGCCAAATTTCATGGACAGGCCTCCTCGCTAATGCGGTTGGAAAAAAAAAAAAACAAGCAAAAAACTAATCTAGAATCTACAAGCCTTTGCCTTGAACACACAGAGTGAAGCAACACCTACACACAGTCTCCAATGTTGACATTTGAGATATGAGGAATAGATTTCAAATTCAATACAAGATCATCATCTTTTAATCATTGTGCGCTTGCTGTGGCTGCGATGGTGTAAGTAATTTAACAGATACGGATAATGATTGCGTTGGCCTCGTAACACAGTAACAGTGCACCATGACAGCAATTCACTTTTTCCTTATACATACAAGACATCAGGGAATCAAACTATCTAAATGTCAGAAAGTCACATCTGCAAGTGTCGGTGTTGCTCAGTGGTTCAGTCCAATTGCTCCACAGTGCTGTATTATACGGCGTCTTCATGTTTTTATTAGTGATGAGGCTCTTTGTGGTTTACAGTGAGTATTGATTTTAATCTGGAAGGAATGAGAAGATAAGAGATTGTCACTGCCGCTTTGCTGTTAAAGCATCATGATGAGTGAGCATTACATTTCATCACTGTACACAAAAACATAACCTCAGCGTTTGATGCGTTTATGGGAAACTATACATGAGTAAAAAACTGGACGGCAGATCTAATGGATGTAGACTTTTGTTATTCAACAGCACTAATTTAAAATACCTGGTATCTAAAATTGTATGTATTGATATAGTCTGATAGTTATGGTCTAGAATATTTAGGGTTATGCCAAATTAAGTACAGAATGGTTCAGGAAAGACACCTAGCACCACAATAGTAAAGGTCATTGTCATAGTATAATAATAAATATTACAAATATCCTCACTGACATCCACCATAAGATGTGATACAATTCTCAGCGTGTCTGATGTCACAGTAAACCGCCCTCTCATCTCTGCAACCTTCACAGCCTTACCTTGCCCTGTGGTATATGATCACACTGCTTTCTACAATGGCACTCAATATTGCCAGTAAAATGGCATAGAAATCACTAAATTGCTATTGCAAATGAGCTGCATATAAACGTAATTTGTCGGAGACAGAGTTGACCCTTGAGGTTTACCACAATGCATACAGTTGGGCATTATTATAGATTATGGTTTCCTTTTATGGCTCCATACAGAGATTGTATGACAATAACACTAAAGCCCTCTTATACAATAAAAAGGATACTTGTAATTTGATGTAATTAGTAGCTTATGCTTGAAAATGACCCCTTTCCCTGATTAAGATTTCTAATTCTTGTCAATCACTTGTGTGTTGGTGTGGTTTCTTGAAAGTTTTAAATGATGTGCCCTCCTTCTGGAGTCACTCATCACAACTCAACAAAGAATCAGAGTCAGAATGATCACCAAGGACGAGTAAATCGTCTGCGGGCCAAAGCAACGGCAGTGTAACAGATAGGGTGCTAGGTATTCATGAAATTATTTTGGAGTACTTTTCCAGGCATGTGCTCTTCTAGCAAAGCCCACACACGTAGTCATAAGCATAACGCATTAGCATAAAGAGGAAAGGGACACAGCAGGTACAGTAACTGCTTACTTGCAGAGGTACAGCAAAAGGGTAATAGAGAAAAATGAAAGAGTGAGAGGTGAGACAGAAAGAGAGTGGGAAAACAGACAGGTAGTTTCTACAGTGAAGCAGTGACAGAGAGACATGTAATTTTCTGTGTTGATCATTACCTTGAGCCTGAAGGAATTTGATAATAAAACAGAAACTTGTTAATCCCCCGAGAGCTCTGTAATTGCAATGTTGAGGTACATCTCCTCTCTGTTAATAACTGTAATTTCAGAGCATGCTCTGCCTACATATACATTTATTCATAATTACCTGAGGGAAAGGATAGTGCCGTACCGTCTATTAAAAGTGCACTGAATTAAATGGATAAAAAAAAAAAAACAACACACATTTTAAAGCAGTGTGTTTCAAGGTCATCAATACAATATATGGACTGTGCATACGATACCTATGCTGTACTCTTCTAATCATGTTCAGCGAGTTTAAGTCCTCTCTCATTTAAAGGGAGGATTTAAGCTACTTGCAAGCATGCCATCAACAGTTTACCCGCCCTTGTTTTTTGTCTCTCGCAGTTAAACATAAGCTCATCGCCTCATGTAGTTCGCAACTTTGTCTACCCGTTCAGTGAGCGAATGTGTCAAAATTTGCAAGTTGTTCATGCATTAAATTGGCAGTGATGGAAAAAGTTAGCACCTCCTCTTCAACACTGAGAACCATCTGCCTCGGCTCCAGTGGTGTTAAGGTGTTAACAAAAAATAGCGATGATGTATTTAAGGCCACAGCATCACATGAACTGATGGGGAAGCAGAGTGCGAAACGGTAAACGGTGTTGTATAGTAGAAAATATTTACAGTCAAGAAATTTTCCTAATGTTGAAAGTGTAATGGTCAAATCCCTACTTTCTCTTAAACAGATGCCAGTTTTAACCTACAACCCACATATCAACTTTCTCAAAGTTTAAAAATGTCTTCTCTAATGCCTTATTCACAGACACACTACAGATGTGGGAAAATTCAATTGAAAGTCCTCACTGATTTGATTTATATAGATTTAACAAGGTAAATCAATGAGTGGTAATGGCATTTACAGATTCATCACGTCACCGAAAAACATGTCAGTCACATATTCCACATTCAGTGCATGTGTTGGCTTTGAAAAAAAATGCAGCAAAGCAAAGCAGTAACACAAAGGAAATAAAAAAGCTGACATTAATAACATGAAATATGAGTGATAGCCATATGCATAAATCTGCTTTGTGAGCTGGTGGGTGCACTGGGAGGAAGTGGAGGTCAGGGTCTGGCAGAGACCCCTGTTGGGTGCAGGTGGCGAATAACTTCTGTCAGCCAAGTAATTAAGTGTCCATCACATCCTTGCAGGAGGGCTGTGCAGCCCAGAAGCCTCTTCCAATCTCCATCTGTGAGAAGGACTGGAGCTACAATATGTCCCTACATATGATCAGTGTATCTATACCAACACATAAAAAAATGTTTTGTGAAATACACATGGAAAATATGATATAATCTGTTTGCGAACTTATTAACAGCACAGTTGTATTCAAAGCAGATAAAAAAAGAAGCTTTTATGTTGCATGTTTAAAGCATTTCAATCTTGCCACTGAAAAGTGAATAAAGGAAGAAAATTAAGAATAATGAAATAAATAGATATCAGTTATTTTACAGTCATATTAGATATCAAGCAGGTGGGTAAACAGCAGTCTGTTTTGCCTGTAGCAGTAGCTTAAAAACAGCACTTGTTATCTACGCGTTTCTAAGTGTAATTAGTTAGTAATTACACAGTAGTGAGCAACAGTATGCAGCGATGCTCGTGGTTGATCAGTGTTTTGGTTATTCTACAGACTAAAAGCAACATGTTTGTCTTTTTTATTTACCTTTAACAGGTGTGCATAATTCTGACAAAGCTTTTCCATCATTACATCTGATTAAGTTTTAGCCTGAAGTCAGAAACTTCAGGTTCACAGGTTCAAACGGATTGAAAATGTGAGTTATTGATGAAGGACTGATTTATTTCATCGCACTGTGATTTGAATTATAATGATGTAATTTGACATATAACTAAAAAGAACTGTAATTTATGGCTGTCAAGATGTGGCTGTTAGTGCGTTGGTGTGCACAGTGTTACAAAGTTGCTGTAGTTTGAATCTATACCGTAAATAGGGAGACAACAGACAGCAAGAACTGTGATTTGTAAGAGGCTACAGAAAGATGCTCTATGAGTTTTAGAAACAGCCATGATCAATTTGACCATTTTCACCTTTTTGGACAGAGGAATGGATGAAAAGCAGTGATTAAGTGTGATAATGATAAACATGGATTTAATTGATATGGTTTCTGACCTTTGATGGGGTTCCTGAAGGCAAAATGTCAAAAGGAAAAGAAAAACATATCACTACTCGCTTTAGCCTTAAGTAGATGCAGACCTTAAAATGTGCTGTCTTGCATGAAGCGCGTATCTCATTCTCGGCTTAAACCACTTTTATCATAATTGCTTTGAAGCAGGTGAAACAGTGACAAACTCGTGTGACATCTAGCTGCAATGTAGTACAACATTTTTTTTTTTGACTGGATAGGTGTTGATATGTGTGGTTACTCAGTCTTAATGTCGGAACATGTGTGAAACTAATTTGTTGTTTTTGAAGATGGCAGCAATTAATCTCTCAAATGACCTGGCTAGATTAAATGAGAAGAAAGAGAGGATGCTAGGAAAATAAATGCCAGCATTAGGAAAGAAATTACAAGATGACCTTACTGAACAATGATTTATGGATTCCCTAGTCAAGCAATTACAGCAGGTGATACCTTTGAAATTTCAAACCATGGAAATTAAATTTGCTCCTTTGCAAACTGTGCACTTGTCAAGGACGTTTAAACTGTTACCTACAGTACATTGGGAGGCTCCTCTGCAGTCATCCCTCTTTCCTTGGCAAATCACTCAGCTTTCAGAGTGATAGAGTGTATGCAGGGATGGACAAAATGATGGAAACATCTATCAATACATGAATATGAAATACCTAAAACGTAGTAAAGCTCCAGGAAATGACAACGATTTGCTTTAGAAAGCACAACCAGCACAAACAAAATGATAGCATCTTTTCTGATGATCGCCGAAAAAAGGAATGAAGCTTAGCAAAAGTTCATGCCTCCTAAGTCACATGTTCTTTCCCCCTATCACTAAACTCCACCAGTTCATTCTTGTTTTCATCCAATCACAATCTGACACACTGGCTTTCAGCCAATCACACATAAGCTGTCAAACTTTAAAAGTGTTCTCTCTCTCTGCTGTCATTTCAACACATTTTCAACACTTCAACACCTCACCTGTGGATGCCTAGCCATGTCTAATCAAACCCTGTTATCTAAAGTTTCCCTCTCATTAAGATGTGCGAGCTCCATTTCTCATCACCACCACCAGTGTCTCGACTCCTACGGACCGCTTCCCATGGTGAGCAACTTCCTGAGCAACTTCCTGCCAGGATCTAGATGCTAAAGTCTTTTCCTCCTGTTCTCAATAAATTCTATTTTACTTCGAATTTCATTCATTCCTCTTATAAGACTGTCCTGATTGAAATAGATATGGTGGGATGTAACCACCATCTGGATGAAGCAAAAAAGATGGAAAATTCATTAGAACTCCCACTCCCACTTTTGTTTTTTGTTTTTTTAATTTCTCAGCAATTTGAGTTTCATGCGTCTTCGTCAGCCAATAAGAAGCCTTCTGTAACAAATATCAACAGAAGGTTTAATGAGATAGTGCTATTTTTGAGGCTCTTTAGTGGTAATAAGAAATACACCTTATAAATGTACATTTGAGTTTTTCAGTTTAGCAATGACATTCAACTGTGCTAAAGTGCAGTACTTTTTCAGGGCCAATTCGTCATTGTCACAATTCACTATATGACCTCATATGCATGTTGCAAATGTGATCACTTTCACAGGAACAATTGAAAGTTTTTTTTTTTCAATTCTGTCATTTCTCTTACTAAGGCACTTGCGCAATAACATTGTGCTTTCAGTGTACGTTCCCGTTTCCATTTCACTTGTTTCGATAAAGAAGAAAGATCATAACAACCTTGCTATTCTGAATCCTGTTTGAAAGAAACAAATCAATCAAACTAATCTCAAGGATTATGTTCTCTTATTGACTCGCTGAGGGAGTGATGATAAGAGAATATTTGCATTATTCTGCCTTGTGTAAATGCCAAACATCGGGGTGTTCATAAATCCTTACATCTGTGCCCACCATCATGACTCTCCCCTGCCACTCCCATTGTAATGGCTCTTTCCAGCATGCAAGAGCAGAGCATGGAGCATGAGGATGAAAGCAGACTTGTACACCACTCAGGTGAATTTGGAGCACATGTCACAGCCCCACCATATGCCACCGAAACATGAAATTACAAGACGGATGAATATGAGCTTCCATAAATTACAAAGATGAGAGGGGTTAAAGTGACCTCAGGAAGTCTGAGTGATTTAGTTTTACCCCAGTGGTATAGTGTGTTTGCAAAGCTGGGCCTTTACATGGTAGTAACAAAGACAGCTGGCAGCAGGTATATATATGAAACTGCACTTTAGAATTTAGTGCAGAAATGCATTTAGTTTCAGCTTACTCAGTTTTTAACGAAACAAAAAACAAACACAATATAAAGCAGGTAATATGCAGGCAGCTGTTTCGCACCATCACATGGGTAATTATAACAAAAAACCTAAAAAAAAACATCATCATACTGTAGGCTAGTTTCTCTGACATTTGATGATTGGTTGAGTGTTTTTGGTAATGAGGTAAGAAGGGTAGGAAGTTGTGTTTGCTCTGATTTTAGCTTTTGTCTTGAGGGGACAGTGACTGATTTTCTTCTATAGACACTGGTAACATTACATTGTGTCCATCAAACATCATAAAAACCTAAGCGATTGAATGAAAACAATTGTAATACATTGTTAGGAGGAAGGTTGAAATATTACAATATTTTATATCCTTTTCTCTGCTATTCTTTTCATTCAGCATCTGTATTTCCTTTGTAATCTCTTTATGATTAAGAGGAAAAACAGTTTGTTTAGATACAAAAAAAAAAAAAAAAAATATGTTGGCAACACTGTTATTTTCCAAAATAAATGACAGCAGGAAAGCCTTCAGCAGCTGGAGTAGTGAGGAATAGCTAGTAAATTGTAAATGGCACTCTATCAAAACCCATTCCTCCATTTGATGAGTAGCTTTGTCTGTTCCCCTCTCAATGTCAAAAAATCAGCAGGCACTCTGACTCTCTGATGGGGTCAAAGACCTCTGCCGCTGTGAGAGGATGACCATGTTGAGTCGAGGACACGCTCTGTCATCAGGCGTAGACATACGGACACACATTTTCCTGAGACACGAGTGAAACAGTATGAGCCAGTGACTAAAAAATAAAATAAGTGAAATGAAATTTACACAAGACAGTAATATTTAGCTAGAAGCCAGACATGTGTTGTCATTGCTGTGTATGTCTGCGGTTGTTATTTTTATCCTACATTTGATTCCAGTGACACATTAAATAATGCAAATCTGAATTCACTGACAAAGGAGTGGATATGAAAGGAAAGACATGTATGGGGCATGAGCAGAAACGGTGCCAGCGGCCTCATCATTTCATTTCCTTTAGCACATCTATAAATGGCATGCATTTTAATCCTTTTAATTATGGATCCTCACTACAATTACCTCAAATTAAATTACTTTGCAAACCTCAGAAGGATACATAGCTAACTGAGAAGAAGAGGATCATTCTGCCAGGGATTTAACCTCAGTTTCTCTGTGACACATTGAGCTATCACCCCCACCTCCTAAATCCAACTCCATATGGAACTGAAATATTGAGAATGCCTAAAAGCCCATACTGTACCCATTCTAGAACCCAATCAGCCCTCAAACTCCTCCAAATCCCCTCTTTCCCAGTTCTACTCTATTCATGGGGCTATAGAGATTACAGAGAAGAACCCTGCCTGGCAGGCATGCCACACTTAAATAATCTCTGGGTGAAATCCCAGTGTTAATGTGGGGTTTCTGGATCATGGCACTGCAGTGTGTTGCGGCGCTCTGTGGCATGCTGGTCGCAGATGACGGGCAGGCACCAGGAGGCAGAGGATGTGCAGAGCGAGGGGCAGAAGATTAGGAAGAAGAGAACGAGAGGAAGAGTGACGAGAAGAAAGAAGGGGGGAGAATGGAGAATAGGAAGAGGGTAAAGAAAGAGAACACAACAATGTGGCATGCAGCAATGGAGCAGATGAAAAGAAGAGGCAGGGGAGACATAGAGGGAATAGGGGAGGATGAGAGAGATAGCACTGTGGAGGCGAGATAGTCCCCTGAGTGGGCCACAAGAAGCTTGCCAAGGTCTAAATGACATTACTCTGCATGTTATATACTTCATGGCCTTGGGTGGTGCCAAGAGATGCATAAAATCCTGACTGCTATTCTTACCCTTCACTACAGCTGACCCATAAACAAACTCATCTCACACTTGGAGCGTGGCATCAAACCAAGTATGCTCAACATGGCAAATGAATTAATTACTCAACGTTTCAATTGCAGCGCAATAATTGCTTTAGTCCACAGGATACCCAAGAAAGTGAGAAGATAACATATGTCAGTGAAGACGACAGCATAATGACAGGATTAGTGTAGGTCTTAAAGACTTCATCTTTCACAGATACAGATGGAAAGGGAGGGGGAGAGCGAGACTGAAAGACAGGGGGAGAGAGGGAGAGAGAGAGAGAGAGAGAGAGAGAGAGAGAGGAATCTCTCTGAATGAAGAAGATACTCCAACAACAGTGCACTGGCAAATTATCGTAGGTGCAGGAGGGCTCGTTTTACATGCAGAAAAATAACACACAAAAGCCCTTAAGCCCCGCACTCTGCTTCTACCAAATGCTGCACATTCTTGGTGGTAACCTTGTCATTACTTCATCACCTGGCCTTGATTCTTCCCTCTCATGCCTCTCCAGTGGAATGAACTTCCCACTCAAGTCAGGACAGCAGAGTTACTCATCAAGAGTAAAAACTTGTCTGTTCAAAAGATACTTCACAACCCACCCCCTTTCGCCCCTTGAATGACACATGCCTGAGTGATATCCTCCTCCTCAACCTGCCTACAGGTGCTCTTGAAACCTTACAGCAAAAAGAAAGAAAAAAATCCATCTTCTTCTATAACACATATGCTTTGTAGTAACACATGAATATTTTTATTCAAAGTATTTTCAGGGCATTATGGCTCTGACCTATGCAGTGCTTGACTGTGCTTGAAATGGTTGGAGTAAAAACTTGTTTCAACACTGGCAGCTTCCTGCCTAAAATGTGAAATAAAACCAAAATGACGTTTTTTTTTTTTTTCTTTTCTTCAGCCAATGGTGATTCAGAGGGGAAAGAATAAATTCAGCCTTAAATGTTTTTTTACTATTGAAGACGATGGGTCAAAGGTAGAACAATTTGAGTCAGGATAAAAAGCGTCATGGGCAGAATGTCCTGACCAGCTGAAAGCAGGAGTAATTAAGAGTAAATAGTATAACATGAGGTTGTGTCAAGGCCTTTGACACTTCTAATTGCATTTATTTAAAGACATGACCCCTCGGTCCCAGGAAAATTCATTAGAAGGTGAACCAGCCTGAATATCCAACAATGAGTGTCAAGAGTTTGTAAAGAACACAAGGTTTTGTGTGTTTTCAAGAGGCAGTGAGAGGCTGCATTGGACTGTTGTGTGTGGGGAAGCAGTGGGGTGAGGGGAACAATCTGTACCAGTTAATTAGCACACACAAGGGGGCATCAGGAGAGCCCTGTCTAAATCCTCCCCTTCATCTCGTGCCACCACAACAAGGCCTGCTAGATTAACCTGCGCGTATCATCATCTCAGCCAACGGGGCCGTCAATACACAACAGTGCGGCACCGATTCTACTGCAGCAGGAGAATACACATTTAAAGCAGGATTATTAGTCTCTAACAACAGCAGGGAAGCTTGATATCCTATATTCCCATAATTCTGGTGACATTAGCAGATATACATGACATGGAGCTGACACAAGCACAGAGCTCCATTGCTTCATAGATGCAGACATATATATTTTTTTAATGTGGTCGACTGAAGAAAATGTAAAAATATCAAACTCTTAAATTCAGTGAAGAAAATGTTAAGTAGGATTAAAAACTGACATCAGATCAAGCCTATCTTGGTCCATGTAGATCATGTGAGGGGGGGGGGGTCTTAAAGGAGAGAGCACAACATCACAATTATTGAGTTACTGTACAGCTTAATAAATTCATTTCACCAATTATTTTTCTGCTTTAACTTGAGGGTATTATAACCTTAAAAGCCTAGTTATAGTAGGTCTAGTCCCAAGCCACATGACTCATGCACTCACAGCAGAAGTCTTATGGTTTGCTGTTACGAGCGTGGCTGCATTTTTTTAATTACATTTTCACACAGTGATTTGACTAATTACTGTATTGTGCATAACAGTTATTTTTCTTGCCTTTCGATCTTTCAAATAAACCCCAGCCTTTGTCTTGCATTGTTCAAAGATCTCTGGGGATGTAAAGATCACACAATATATAAGATGTATGCATGAGCTGAATTCACAGTTTTATTTTTCCCTCCTTCATCTTTTTCCTTCATTCCATTTTGACCTAAGGCTCTCGCTGCAGTTCCCTATATAAATGTCTATGCATCCAAACGCTGCTGCCATTTCAGCCCTTTAACTCAGCTCCAAGACATTGGACATGGTTTGTTGCTGCCATGCAATATCCTGCTTTCATACTGCTTTTTCAATTTCAAAATCATCCCAGTGTCATGGAAAAAAAGTAATTGTTTAAAAGCATCTTGCATACAGTATATTTCTTCTCTGCATGGAGACACTTAAGTATTTGGGGATAAAACTGAAGCAGTAATTTGACACATAAAAAAAACATTTAATAGATTGTTCCCATTATGAACCACATTCATATTGTCCCAGTAACAGTTACTAAAGTTTGTTTCAAGGCAAAACCTCTCATTTCTGTAGTTGGATGGATGAAATTAGAGATTTAATCAATAACTAAAAGCAGTGTTGTGCATGATTGCGCTAAATGAGCACTATTCATTGAATGTGTTCATTTTTTAGTGAATAATGTCGTTTGAAACTAATGAACATGAATGAGCGTTGTTAATTCTGGTGAGAGTTACGCACCGGGAGATGGCACCAATGCACAGAAAAGCCAACTGCCAAAAAAAACAAAAAAAAAAGAACATCAGACGAAGTGTGTTTTACAGCAGCACCCAAGGATTTACAGCACACAGCATGCGTCCGGTGTCTTGTGCTGGCAATTCAAACAACTCAGCTATCGGTAATGCTGAAGCCAATTCGTATGAACATTTGAAGGAGTTTTAGAAACAAAACAGCACAAAGTCCAACGGCAAAGATTTTGCCTGCTGGGTCTGAAAAATAACAAGTCAGAGCGTCACATTGATTGAGGCATCTGACCAGTCTTTTGAAATATGTGCAAATGAATGATGATCACTGAAGTCAAACTCACAGCATATATACATTAAATATATACTCACATTGTTTTTTCTTGTCTTTTTATAGTAATCTCTGTCTGTGACTTTATAGTAGTACAATAATTCATTTAGTTTGGGAAGTGGCTCTGACTGGAAGCTGGGGATGGATGGGTAGGAGGAGGTTCTCCTGAAAAAGAATAGCTCAGAGCAGCTCATTCATTTTGTTATTGAAAAACAAAATGGAAGAAATGAACATGAACTAGTTCATTTTTGCAACTGTGAACTTAGTTCAAAATTCAAAACAGTGACCTCTGAACGTTAACTAGTTCATTTTAATCTATGTGAACTGAGCTTTAAACTCTTGGTGTGAACTTGCACAACACTAACTCAGCTCAACGTCATGTAAGTCATGTTTTCAAGAGAGAATAGTTTCTGAAATGCATTATACATACAGTGCATAAAGCGCTGCTTCTGTCTTCACTGCCTTCGTCAGAAAAGACCTTTGGCTTTTATTGTCTTTGACTGATGTTTAACTTTGCGGGATACGCTGTTAAAAGTTCATTGGATCCCTTGACATGTCGAACTTATGAGATACATTTAATTAACTTCTTCATCATTTTGGTAGCATGAAAAATTATCTTAATGCCATAATTATCATAATACCTTCCAATTAAAATGGGCCGTTTGCCATATTCGCTGCAGGGGAGGAAATGTATCGTAACTGTTTGCACTTTTCATTATAATGCAATTTCACTACAATGCAGCAGGAATGAGCCTCTTCTTGATTTCAGTGGGAACACTTGTAGGATGAGAATTAACTTCACTTGTCATATATACCTCTTTCTTTAGCTTTTGGGCTGAACCTGCGTGAGGGAAGACTTCTTAGATAATGTAATTTATGGCTCTTCTTAATGTCTCTAATGCTCCAACCCTGGAGGTAACCACAGCTTGGAATTTGTCATACATCATACACTAAATGCATGATCAAAAGTCACTTCCTTTCATGATATTTCTAGCCCTCCTCTCCTCCTCCTTTACTCAAAGTACTTCTTTTTAAAAGCATACATCATGCTGGGAAACGACTCCACTTTTTTCAATAAAAGATAAAGACCATCTTATTACCTTCCCATTAAGAACATAACATTTTGTAAAATGGACTCCTATTTAAAACACTCCTTCGAGCTCTGAGCCAGATTCAATGAATCTCAGCTGCACTTTAATCAACTCTGGCTCTGCCGTTTCCACATAGCCTTTTCATGATTAAGAAGAATAAAAATTCATAGTATTTGATTATTCCGAGTCCTAATTCAAAGGAGAGCAAAAGTCCCCAAAGGGTAATCTTACATATATCTACATCCACACTATGAAATATCAATATAATTTCCATTCTAGGGCAAGTGGAAGTGACACAGGTATCAGATTTAAAATAGCTCTTTCTTTTCCTCTCTCTCTTTTTGTCGTACTCTTTCTCTCTCACACACACACACACACTCATACGACACTAGCCAGGTTGCAGAGAACCAATCGCATGCATTAAATAACGCAGCACACTGAGTGATGTGGAAAGAATTCATTGCACGTACACACACAGGGTGTAGGGGGGCATCTGAAGAACGTGAATAATTTACAAGCCACTGTAAAATGCTGCATCAATTTAACACCATCTAGACCCACTTTGTGTAAACTAATAAACTGATTTGTGAACTATACTCAAGACAAAAAAAACACAAATTCCTCATGTGCACAATGTTATTGGGGCCAAGTGGAGATGTTGACACTTGAGGTTATTTGGACCCAAATGTCTACTGCGCTTTGCCTATCAGCCGTGATCATGAAGACTGTGAATAACAGAGCTTTTGGCAGAAAAGGTTATGAACGTTGAAGACGCTGTGCAAATGGCAAAAGTGCTACAGTACATACAGCTGCATCAGCTGTTCTCTCCCAGACAGCTCTTGTACCCAAGGGAAAGGTCATAGCGGTCCATTTTTGAGAGCTCCAGCTCCAAGTGAGTCATATCAGGGCCCATCATCACTGATCATGTGACACCCCGGGCAGTAACTGGCAGTTGTCAACATTAGTGAATGCCTGTCATTTACTCTGTCAATTTCAAGCCTGTCCTATCTCTGTCCTCTTAGCCTGGATCAACAAAATGTCTTTACGTGACGTCTGGGGCGCTAATGCTCAAACGGCTTCAATTAGGACACTGTGATCTCAGTGGAGTAAAAAGCGCAGTCACATTAATGAACTAAAGGTGATAAAGAATACATCTGAAGAGCTAATAATTCAATTTGTTTATACTTTCAAAACTACTCACAATTTATAACGCCACTCTCAAAGTGATTTGAAGATAAAATGAGAAGATGACATACAATTTGTTCCCATCATTAAGCAATATACTCATCTTTTTTTTTTTTTAATGGAGTGAGATTTGTCGTAGATTTACAATACAATATGTTGTCTGTTTTGCAGCATACTGTATTACTTCTCCCATTTTATAGTTTCTGTTGTTGTTTTTAAAGTGTAGCAATCTTAAAGCAAACATCTGCCACATTTATGCACCAAGGGTTGGGATGCTATCCAAGGCACATATGGCCCCCCTGATAGGGTAGGTTTACTCTTTGTCTCTTCTGTAAACCCATCTGCTGCTGCTGTTGTTACATCATGTCTTTCTGTACTCTTTGACTGCATTTCCCTTCCAAGCAGCCATTTTGTTTGAGCAGAGATTCAGTACTTTACATAAAAAGACAGGAGTGTTAAAGTCACAAGTGGGCCAAATAGCTGGACAGTTACACTGAAATTATACATATATTAAAAAAAAATTAATAAACATCACTCACTTGGTGCATGTGCATATTTGTAATGTATAAAAATTGAATTATTTTCCTTTCCTGATTCAAAGATTATAACAAAATCCAAACTGTACAAGATCAGCATCAGATGCCAGCACTGATTTTTCATATATTTATTTATTTTTTTGTAGACCGAGCTACATAGAGAAGAAGCACTATTTTAAATACTTTTCATGCCAAATTACCAAGCTATTTTTCAAGGCTCTAAATCTGACCCATGTATGATTTATCATGCACTACACACATCATTCACTGCAGCAAATAATAGCAGGCATCAGACGAGAGAGATCATGTGCTTCCATTCATTATATGATATTTGCATACTGTGCGAGGCTACATTACTTCCAAATTAGTTTCAAAATTAAAATATGTAAATTAGCAACCACATCATGTCTGACGCCATCACAACCAGCAATGGTCATTAGTGCTGCGACTCTTTTTTCATTTCGCTGTGTTATTAATGCTGCTTATTTTAAAGTAAAGTAAAGCTTTTAAAACCCCAAGTATAACTCTGATACAATGGTGTTGTCTTAGATCTGTCAGTCAAGACTGTAGATGTTATAATGAGTTTGCAATATACTCATTAAGTAAGAACTGCATTCAAATCAACCTTCCAAATTCTGAATGTCTGAAGGTGAAACTCTGCTGTTGTCTCAGTGATGAAATGTTAAATGTAGATGATCTAATGATTGAAGGCCGGATGCACACTGTCATAGTAACAGCAGTTGTGCCAACACACAGAAATGACTGTAAAATATAAAATATTGACTCAGATCTAATGTTTGTTTATTAGTTATTTATTCTAATAGAACTTAAACTCCAGACTTAGACTTAGGTTTCCTTTCATTTTCTATTTTGGTATAATATTTTATATAGTGTCCTGTATTGTATAGAGAACATTATTCAACAAGAGGCTGAAAAGTGGTGTCAGTGTGGATCTGTTGTGGCAAGATTTAGACAGCCTTTCCTCACCATCAGCATGAACAAAAGTTCAAATGCAATTGTCAACCAACAGCATCACTTTAAAAGGCATGAAACAGAGGCAAACTAACCTTTTTGTTTTTTTCCTTCTCTTGCATCGCTCGCAGACATATCATTAACTCAAACTGCTGGATGCTGTGTGCTCTCGGTTCGCTCGCTCTCAATGCTGTGCGTTATGAGACGCTCCAGTGTTTTGACTGAGCTCAATCGAAGGTTTTTGACAGCTGCAGGACCCCAGAGCAAACAAACAAAGGATTGGAAATGGATCAGGATTTATATAGCCAATATAAATCCTGAAAAAAAAAAAAAAAAAATCTAATGCCAATTGGTGGGAAATACTTCTTTCTAACTTGGTTACACCTCTCTAGTTGACACCTTAATTTCTCTTTGTCTTAATAGTTTGTGTTGCATATTTAGCAGTTGTATCATCTCATTATCTCTGTACACTTTGAGCGGTTGTGCTAAAATAAGCCTGATGTGACGATGATGATAGTGACCAGGTTGGCGTTCATATCCTGGTCTTGGTCCCAGTGTTTTTTCCCAAGTGCTCACATTTTGTTTATTTCCAATTGTGTTAATAATATTTCATTATGGTGCTGCATTAATTGTTTTTATAATGGAGGCACTGTCAAGCCCTTTGAGCCCCGCATGTTTGTGCAGCCCTCAGCTGTGATTACGGACTATCCAAATAAACGCTGTACTTTGTATGGGTGTGTGGGTGTATGCCAGTGAGTGAATGACATAGGAAGTTGATCTGAGGCTGTTGTTCCATGGTTTTACTGCTGTGTACTCTCCCTGCATCCTGCATTTGCTTTATTTGTGCAGTATTAGGTTGCAAAGTGAGAATTCTACCAGAACTGAGCCTGTAGTCTCAATACATTTAAAGTTTACTTTTTCATCTGAAAACCTGTGTCCCTTTGATAACAGCTGCGTGTCTTGCTGCAGTAATTAAAGGTCATATCTATATAATATATCTCAAATCTACTGTGACAACACTCCCAGACAGGGTTCCCTCCAGAGTTTCTCTTTGCAGGAGCCTGGAGGAAGGAGTCGGGTTGTCAGAAAAGATTTTTTGCTACTAAAGACTACTAAAGGTGTGGTCATTTCAGGAAGGTTGGCAGACATTCTGTATTCGCTTCCAGTCACATATTGATCGGAATTGAATTCAATTTGATTGAACTTCGACCTGCAACTCCCGAGGCACTCCAATGTCCGGCTAATTTAAGAGAGGTCTAGGATTGACTCTTGCCAGGCCAATACTGATCTGATCACACCATTAAATCAGAGGCAATCGGCTGTTCTTCCTCTCTACCTTGCCTTCCAGTGTTGGTTTGGGTTGATTTCAGTGTTGGTTTGGTTTGTTTGGTGTCTTTTCTTGCAATATACAAGTTGCTTCGCTTGTGTTTCTTTTGTGTAGTTCTTTGAGCGGGCTCTAACACTATTCACTGGTTTGCATAGTTGCTTCATACTATCCTTTTAAAGTCAGGTCATCCAGTCATTTCAAATAGTGATGGAATGGAGAAAGAGAGAGATGGATATATACATGTAGATTGAACAATTATTCCAGTGCAGTCTGCAGAGGAAAGTTCTTTATATATTACATATAGACATATATAAATATAGATAGAGGAACATAGGTTCTAGGACACACTTTAATTATGCACTAACTCCAATCACAGTGATAAGAATCCAGGGACTCCAAATGTGAGCTGTTCTCTTGTAATATAATATTCTCAATAAAAAGGTGTTACTGCGGCTTCTTTATAATAAAGTACAGCTTTAGAATGCTTTGTGCAAACAGTGGTAGCCTGTGTAATTTACACGTTAATGCTCACATTTCTTACATACAGTAATTTTAATTCATTCAACATTATGAAATTTAAAATAAATTCATTTGTTCATTCATTCATTAAAAGGTAAATATCTGTGCGACACCATTTGAGGCAGCACAGTGAGTGAAAATGCCGTCGTAACATGTCGTCTCTACTTATACTGGAACGCAGCTGCATACGATATGGCAATTAATACGAGGCATGGGATTATGTCCTTAAATGGAGCAGTAACCTCTGTATAATCCTCTTCAGTACAGACTGGCTGCTAGGTAATATCAGCTTTACTACATGGTAAATACATCTGATATACTATATTGGGGATAATAAGCTACAATCTCTGTATGTTTAATACATAAATTTACACATTTCTAAACAACAGTGTACTTTAAGCTCTAGGGAATGAAATATATTTTGATGGTGTGATTTCTTTAAATCATCTTTTATCCTGGATCAGTCTGTATTAACCTGCCATTTCAAGCAGGAAATAGGAATTTTCATTGGAGGTTCGAAGGAAAAGCTTTTTCCTCATCAGCTGTGTCAATTTCACATACAGTATCTGTCATATTGTTTCTATTTCTATTGGCACTCCGTGTCCTGCGACGCTTTTTTCTCTTTTTAAACTCATTTCTATCTGTTCATACAATGTAAACAGAGAGAAAAAAAAAGATGATATAATAAGATGGACTTTAATGGTGATCGACCACAAGTAATGACTGAGTGAAGTGTGTACAACAGGTTAGGTATATGTGATTTAAGTATTTTCTTTGTTTAGTATGTATGACTTTACTATTTATTCACTTGAGAAAAACCTGAAGCACAAGCCCCCTCAATCGTAAAACCAGGAAATTTGCATCTCATCACTTTGAGCCTTGTTGCAGTGTGAGAACAAACACAGTGCAAACAAATATCATTATGCAGCTAAGCACACATTCAGTGCAGCCCCATTGTGATCTCAAGTCAGGCTCCATGGCTGCTCAATGTTATCCCCTTACTGTTACTTCTCCTGACATATTTCGATTTTGAAAATCCATACAAGTAAGTGCAAACAAAGAAAAATGTGCAGCAAAGAGATCTGACATCCTGCTCACATGACACTACAAAAAGAAGAAAAAAATACACATACACAGCTAAAAATGTAGCTATACAAATATGTTTCTGGGTGATTCAGCAGTACATTTGAGTGCGTGAGGACTGTGCAACATACCAACAAGCAACACTGTCACTTCATCTTTTTTGGATTTGTTCCCTCCCTCCCAGCAGGTTAACTGTCCCCAGACAATGAGCCTCAGCTCTGCTTCAGGGTCTACAGAGTAGGGACACCAGACAGACAGACAGGCCTTGTATTCAGGCAGAGCCGATAGGCCTGGCAAGTGTGTCCTGTTTGGCATTTAAAACACCTCCGCTCACTCCTATGTTGTGGGAGAAGTGACGGACCTGACAGGCTGAGTCTCTTGGGAGCCACTGGGCCTCTTTCCAATCTCCCTGGGTCAGTGCGGGGGTGAGACGCCAGTGAGGAGCTCCTGGCTAGAAACACTAATTATCATGGCTGCCTTGCATTTAGTAGTACTGTGTTCAGCACTAGGTAGCGAGCACCTCCTGGTCACGCTGTCAGATACCTCACAGGACTGGCTCTAATTGTGGAGATTGTAAAGCTATGGGTGTTTAGGTTCAGGCTGCCAAAGGCAACTCTCTGCATCACTGACTTATGTAAATAAATGGGTAAACAAACAAGTGTTCAATGCCCCTCCCCCAATTTACAGCTGCTGTTGATATTGTTTGCACGGGTTGTCATTAATGGTCCTGTTTTTAATTTGTGTGGAATATTTTGGATGGTGAATCAGGGAACAGTGGTGTCACAGATCGTGTACACACTAGCACAGCTCTGCTCTGCTCTCACTAACACACACAGTAATGCCTCTGCCCAAACTCATGATAATTTAATAAATGCCTGAAGGCAGAGTTTGAGGCAGTGGACAAATATAAATATTAATTAACACACTAGGGACCCAAGTAATGTGTGAAAACTTCTCTGCCTATTGGCTGCTGCCATATTAAAGGAAACTCTGGTCAGATTTTTAATGTGGTTTGGAATATGCATTAGAACTTCAAACATTAACTTCTAAAGTTAACATCTTCTCACTGATATTGAGGGTTTAAGTTGGAAATTAATGTAACTTGCTGCGAGTGCACCAAACTGATCATTTGATGGTTTTCTCTGAGAAAACAGTACGTTTACTGTCACGCCCCATATGGTTTGAGTCATCGGCAACTTCATAAAAAAGTACTTACCAGACCAACTCAATTTTATTATCTGAATAGGGGGACTTGTCAGTCTCAAATCTCTGATTAAAGCATCTGATCGATGCAAACTGAATCATGCGGTCATTCAGAAAGCATCAACTGAAATGTTAAGGACATTATGTTAACTAATCACCTGCTCTGCCGTTCTTTCCTCTGTCACACAATACGCAGCTCCACTTACTACAGACAATGTTGGGACATTGAGCTTCAATAATGTGCCTGTGTGACAGGTTCGAGGACCCTTTGGAGCTCTGCACTCCCACACTGTCTCACTTCATAGTGAAACCGAGAGAGTGGGCAGTGTGTGACAGGTAGTGGTGAAAGAGGTGGGCTGAATCTTGACATCGCCCGCTTCCTTCTACCTTGTCAGCAGCCTGTACTCACCACCTCAACTGTTGCTCCCTCAGTGAGTGTGTGTAGATAGGAATTAGTTTCCTGGTTTTGATTATATTCGGGATATGGCTTTAACATAGAACATGAAAAACCTGGTTTCTGATTGTGAGCCCGCAGGTGTGTCTTGATTTCTCATCATCCCTCACCAGGAACCTGAATAAGTATCCTGGTGTCTGTAGGAGCACTCCGGGTCTTATCCAGGTTTCTCAAATGCAGTGTAAGGTGTTATCCAGGTTTCTGAAACCGGAATAAGCTAATTACCAGTGCAAAACATAACCAGAATACTCAAAAAAAACAAAAAACAGATCATAACCAGGATACTAGTGTGCATGTAAACACACTCACTGTTATAGCTTACAAGGGTGTCAAAGTTACTCTTAATACTGCATGTTGCTCAGTATGTAGTAGCAAATTTAGTATATTTCAGTAAATATTGAAACACAGACATTCAGTGATGTGGAAATCAAGACAGAAAAACCCAACCTGGGATTTTATGGATAACCTTCACACGTTAAGTGGACACAGTCTAGTTGACATTACACAGTAATTATCAACTTTGTATTTCAAAAGAACTTGAAAGTCTTGCTGTCTCTCTCTCTCTCTCTCTCTCTCTCTCTCCCTCTCTCTCTCTCCCTCTCTCTCTCTCCCTCTCCCACACACACACCAATGCACACATGCAGCAAAAACATACTGTAAATCCCAACTTAACTACTGAGAGGCTGAGAGGGATCAAGTTTCGATCCCATATTACAACATGATGTAGGGTTGTCAGAGGAAAGTCTAAGACGTTCATTACAGGAATTTCTCCCGTGATGGAGCCAGCGCTGAACAGGTGTGGCGGTGTACATGTTCAGCTTAGCTCTTCCATATGAGAATTAGAAAGTCAGACATACACATGAAGCTCTCTGATCTCTGGTAAGGAGAGGGCTGAAGTGCCAGGTAGAGGGAAGACAGATGGGTATGAGTTTTTCTGCCAGCTGTCTATATTGCCTCTCTCTGCACTATCACAGTTTGGCACAGAGTGAGAAGAGGGTTCATGTTTTTTTTAAGGAATGTCTCGTACAATGAAAGTTATGGCTACAGGTTGGCACAGAGCACTTGCGGTGTAAATTGTCTGGTCAGCACCTGAACTCCAGCAAATCTTCTGTGTAGTAGTGACTGAATGATGGGCCTATGATTACAAATTATTTTCATCATTGTCAAAATATTACGGAGGAGGATAAATTTTAGGGAGGGGAGGCCACAGGTGCATGAGGAAGTCATCATTGAGTAAAGGACAAAATAACTGACAAGCAAGTGGCTTTAAATTTAAAAAAAATAATAATAATTGCGTCATAATTGTATCAATCTCACTTTATGAGTTTGACCTGCACATGACAGTTAAGTATGAAATATAATCTAAAGATGAATCAATGTTATGAATCTGTTCTGACAATATATGCCTATGTGTGACAAATTAAGTACAGTCTAATTTTAAATTAGCTTTATTAGCTTTCTTACTAACTACAGTATAGCTACATTGCTGTTGTATTGCTTCTCCCTTGCAAACAATGTTTATCTGTATTGTCTCTGTTAAATAACCAAACAAACAAGCAAATGAACAATCAAAAAAATAAATGTTTTCTCACTGTTTTCTCTGTGCAAGCTGATTTCATGGGTTATGGATGGGAACAGGTGGCATTGTTTATTTAGGGATAATATTAAAATCTAGCTCCTGTTTTTTGAAAGGAAATAATAAAAAAAATAATTTCTCATTTTGACATACTGCACAGATGATGTACACAAAATAATGTTAAATTAAACTTTGCGTCCATATTTGTCGTATAACATTTGTTTCAGATTTGTTGTGACAGAGACAGATGAACTAGGCTAAAAACAAACCTTTCAAAAAAGGTTCCAAACACAAAACTTACTTCACGCTTTTCCTCATTATGTTGTACTAAACCAGGCCCTGTATTGAAATGAACAAACATGTATAAAATGTACACTGAAGTTCAATCCAAAATTCATTACACCACTGTTTTTATTTAATCTGTCTTTTTTAGCATTTCCAAGTGAAATGCTGAGTTTTTTAAAGTAAAAAAGTTTGAATTCAGCCCCTTGAAGATTGCCCTCTGTAAATCGTGGTGTAACTCTATTAAACACTTTATCTGGGTAATACTGTCTACCATGCAAAATTGCAGCTTGTAATGGAGGATAGATTAAATGGAATCACGCTCACCTAGTGGCAAATTCCACACCAGTAAGCAACAAATGGCTTGCCAAGCTCTGGGTGACATTTCTAGGGATTAGCTCATGATGTTAGGGGTTGAGGCAGGACCCAGTAGGTGGGACAGTAGCTGAGTATCATAACACCCTCCACCCTTAGCAATCACACACACATACTGTATTTTTATTTTTTTTATATAGCAGCCATATACTATTGCCTCACACTAAGTAATAAAAACAGACAGCACTAATAAAACATAAATATAATGTATGAATGCAATAAGTAAAGCACAAAAGCACAGCACCAGAAAATTTAAAGCATTTTTTTTTGTGAACAGCAGGTTTTATGAGAGAGCAGCCTCTCCACGTGCTGACACATTGTACACACGTGTATTGTATATTGAGCACAACATGGTTTACAGTCAGCGAGGCTGTAAAGCCCCTACCAGATGTAAAAATGAACAGATGTGAATGTCAAAACCTTGCTTTTTCAGATAAGCATGCAACCTAAAATTGCTTCGAGAGGATGTCAACTGTATATGCTGAGTTTATTTTTAGTCAGTGACTGATTGCTGTGTGAATGCATGTGTGCGTATTCATGTGTGTTTGCTTGTATATCCTGACTTTCTTGATCTCTGTTTTGTAAGGGCATTAAATGCAAATGCGTTTTTACATTTGTTTGTTATAGCTTTTTCTTTCCATTTCCTACACCTCTAGTCAAGATCTGATTAGATTGGAATCTAACTCATCTTCTTTCCGATTTGATATTTTGCCTCAAGTTCAGCAGTGTGAAGAGAGAGAGAAAGAAAAATGAAAACGATGCAAAGCCACAAGTTAGGATACCACACATAATCAAGTAGAAAAAAAAGCCAACTGCTGCTCGTGGAGACATGGTCTTAGGGGTGATGCATGGAGTAGTGAGAGGTTATATGAAGCAGAGAGGAGGGCAGGTAAGTGAGAAAGAGTTGAGAGAGGTGACAGGAGAAAATGAAGGGAAGCAGTGGAGAAGACGACCCAGAGGGAGGATGTTGTGGCTCATCTACAGAATCCCTCCGCTTGGAAAGTTGGCGTAGCGGCCATGACACTGGCTGAGTCAGAATACCGTCAATCAGCTGTCGGGCCGCTGCAACTGAGTGATGATGAATGACATTTAAATATATAGCTTGCAAAGAATAGATTCCTTTTCTCGATGTCTAGTGAGAGTTTCTCGCACCAGTCTGTGTCGCTGTAATTAAAGGTTATCTAGAGTCTTTGACAGAAAACCTTGGTCCTTAGTTTTGTGATATTAATAACCAAAGTGCTGTTATTCTCCTTCATTCAAGTTTAACCCCTGAGAGTATTTGCATTATGTGTGTGGAGCCTCCATCCAATTACAGAGCATTCCTTAGCAATCCTCCAAGCGCAATGCATTAAGTACGATATAAATGTCAACAAAGCTACTTAAAGCATGGCTGCATTTTCTTTTAAAGATGAAAAAAAAAAATTTCTGTGTTGTTACCTTGAACGAGTTATTCCCCCAAATATCAACTGTATGACGAAATTAAGCATTTTTGCATATTTTTTTTATGGCAAAATCATTTAGTTTCCTTTATCATGCATATATAAAATGTGATTTTTTTTTTAATGATACATTCTGTCGTCAAGGTCACAGACAGAAATGTTACATAATAAAATGTGATCATATTTTGGTGCGGTGAAGCCAAGTAAAGAGAAGAAATGAATCTATGATCCTTAACAGGCCAAGATATTCTTAATCAGAGCTTCTCTCACACTTCTGACAACCACCATCAAAGTGTCAGCCTGTGGGAAACTCTTTCCTTCTATTTCCACTACTTGCTTCTTGTCCTCGCACACACGCCACAACTGTTGCCACCTTTTCTCATCTCAAACTTGCTTTATTTTGTCTATGACCTTTTCCCTTCTATCACTTGCAGGATCAGTATGCATTCTACTCGCGGAGTGATTACTTCTCACCCTGTCAGCTCACCTTGACTCCACCTGTCATCCCTCCATCTATTTTCAATGTGATATTTTATTTCTCACCTCTTATTAGTTGTGCCCATCTGAAGTCTCTGTTGAGTACCCGTCTTTCTGTCTTCCTCTCTGTCACAGACACGCACACAAACACACACACACACGCACACGCACACACACACACACACACACACACACACACACACACACACACACACACAGTGAAGGATCACACACCCTCATTATTACTTTAAAGCCGTAATCCTCAAGATTTTCATGAAATCGAACCGTTTGTGATGCTCTTTATGGTCTGCATTTTTTTTTCCTGCAATCGCCATTGTATTTATTTGCATTCAGTCAATGTGTCTATGGTAGTTTTTTTTGGTAGAGGCACATTCTGCCATTTCCACGCTGAATTCAGATTACCTACCTAAGCATGAGGGATTCACAGGAAAAGAATGCATTCATGTGTGCAGCACATTTTTTTCTTATTGATGTTCAACCAGCAAAAGACAAGGTGGCTTTTATTGTGAAGTAGCCTTGGGAAATGTTAAGTATTTGTCACTGCAGTTAGTGTAGACAGCAATCAAAAGTGTGTCTACAAAACAAAACAATGGTCTGTTTTGGTATTGATTCACCCATGGATCATTTTTTTTCATTTCTGCAAGGGATTAGTGGAACCAGCACCACCACACTGGAGCTGCTGGATGAGGAGTTGCAGACAACAGGCTGCACAAATCCAACTCCTCAGTCGAAGTTGGTTATAGCCAACTTTACTCTGTCTTCCTGTTGTGTGGAAAACTACCTCTGTGTGCAACATGAAATCAGATTGTGTTCTCAATTATTTTTGACTGACATCTCCATTAAAACAACATGAGTGTGTTTGGCTGCACTGTAAGAAGATGTACCAGTTTGCTCCTCTGTTGTATTTCTGAAAAATGTGCAACATGCGACATCCTAAACTTGGTGCAATACAATGGAATTAACGGAGCCTTTTCTGTTGCTTTTTTGTAAAAGTAATTTGTTGTTTCTTAGTATTAACCGGTGTTAACAGTAATTAACAACAGTGTACTGTGAGAATATCACACCCGCTTTTCTGGGGTTGGAAAACAAACACAAAACTGCTAAGGCAGCACCATCCACTAAACAACAACAGTAAACATGTTGTCCTCTTTGATTGGTAAAGTCCCTGTCAGCCTGTCACTAACAAATATGTCACCTTTGTTGACCCTTAATTGTTGATCCCCCTTCAGCTATTCAGTGTCATTTTAAATACTTGAATGCAGCAGTGAGATGCATCATCCCACCAAGCTGTGTCAAAATCAGATCAACAGTCTGAGCTATTGTGCGTGACACATGGATGAGCAAACAGATAATTTAGTGCCTCTTGTGTTTTTTCTTGTATTAGCAGGTCTTCAGCTCTAAATGTGGAACTGCATTAGGAAGAGTCCATTTAATATAATGTATAAATTTAATATATAGTATGTCGCCGTGGTTTTTATTGTTAATATGCATGTTTACAATGACTGATGTTTTATGATGTTACAGACTTCACCTGCTTAATGACAATTCTATTACCATTTTATTGTCCCATAATGTTCCTGATTGTGCTTTACATTTGGTTAAAGTTCATAAGTTTCAATATTTTGTCTAGATATATAGTATTGCTAATGAACCGTGAGGGAACACTAAAAAAAAAGGTCTGCACAGATGTTCATGAAGCACCATGTGGGCCAATTAAGATTTTCATAAAAAAACATCAGAAAATTTAATTTAACACTACAACACTAAACTAACTACAATATACAGTATAACTGACAGTATAATTCCTCTGCTGAAAAGTTGTCAATAAAGTCTCTGTTTGATTCACATGTTAACCTTCAGTTTCATGTGCAACCCGGAAGCACCATTTTTTTTTTTTTTTTTTTACTGAGACCTTCCAAACATCTGCTGGAATTCTCAGTGTCACACTCTGAGTTCTAAATTGGTAAATTTCTGCAATTAACCAGGAGGCATCAGCTTGATTCCTGGTGGATTTTTGCATGAGCTAAACGGCATATGCTTCACTGAGAAATCCACTGTACACAAACACACGCTCTCTCACACAAACACTATCTCCACTACCGCTCATACACACATGCGCATTAAGATTCCATCCCATTTTGAGACGAGGTCTGAAAGGATTCATCACGGTGACAGCATCACTTCAACACATTTTTCAGTTTGTCAGAAGTCTCTTTCTTAGCGCTTGTTCCTCGCTTCTCCTTGGTTTCCTCTGGTGTATTGCTCTGAGGCCCGCTCAAAGCACACAGCAGGGGATTAGTCCCTATCACAGCGCTCACTACCCCCAGATCAGTTCACCAGGGTTAAGGTGCAGCTTTCTCTGAAGATACCGTTTTCTTTGTGAGAACTCTCACAGTGACATGTTAAAGGAGCCCAGTCACAGTGGAACTTAAATGCTATGATAACCTATTTAAGTTGCTGTCTCAGTATAAATACTACTCCTCTTGCACGCTCTTTGTCTCCCTCTCTCTTTCTGTCTCTTAGAGTGTCAGGGCCGGCACATTGCTTGACATTGCAACAGAGAATTACAATATTTATTTTTAACACACTAGGAGATATTAAAACTAATAGCTAATAGTAAAGAGAGGGTTGAATAAAGAGAGACAAATTAGAGAAAGACGAGAATCCAAATACGCAACGCCATCTGCACATTTTTAATCAAGAATGTTTCAACATTTTGCGAAATATTCTTACTTACTTGCTTCCTAATCTCATGTCTGTGTCTTAGATACAGAGCTGGAGTCAAGACAAGGTTAGTCAAGTATGACATGGCATCTGGCCTGGCTCAAAAATACATTCGCTGACACCTCTAAAGCTTTCTAATTAGCACATTGTATCTCGTTTGTTTAATCCGTACTCAAGCAGAACTGTAAAACAATTTGTGGTTTTAGGGGGAGTCAGTGTATTAAAATGGACACAACAATGTCTATGTTGTGTTTTCCTCTTGTGTCTCTCACTGCTGCTCAGCCTACAGCTCGTGACTTATGCCTAAAGCTCAAATTAAACTCTCCATGTCTATATCTGCGTTGCCCACTTACATGTTCGAATTTTGGACATATGAGCAGATGTCAAAATAAAGATGGATGTTTGTCAGCAGATTAAAACCTCATGTCCCTAGTTTCAAACTTTTGGATAAAATTCTGGATATTTTAGTATGAGAATGATGGTTTGGTAAGGATTTATTCATTTATTTTTTTTAATCCCTCAAGGCTGAAAAATGAAACCGCAGATGTGCCCTCCCTCTTCCTCCTGCTCGGACAGATTCTTTTCACTCCCATCAGCAACACTGTCTTCTGTTAAAAACTTGTCTTGCCCGACCTGCATAGAAATGGATTTTATCATACAGGCAGTGGGCACTGAAAGACAATAAAATGTTATAGAATATGCGTAGTTATGCTGCTTCCCATGACAGATGTTGGATATTAATGTGTTGGGATTAAATCTGATGCTTGACTGGTAGCAGAAGTGACAGAATCATTGTTTGCATATTGGATGATGATATTGTATTGTATGATGAAGATAATGCATTTTTTTTAATTACACCAAATAATAACCATCTTTATTATAAATTGTAAGAGTTTGTGTATTTTTTCCCAACACAATATAAAAAGACTCGGTCTAACAATGCACTCCGTATTTCAGAAGATAGTTCAGAACCTATGTTCATAAAGGTCATAAAATGTCCAGGCATTTTAGTTTCCATTGCTGTAATGTCACCTAACACAAATGATAATTAAATTATTTTTATGGGGTGCATATGTGGTGAAAGAAAAAACTTCCCCTGCTTCCTTTACTAAATATGAAAGTGATACAACATCTACGCGTCTTCTCATCTCTGTTTTTGTAAGACAACCATCTCTCAAACTGTTGTACTATTCCTTTAATACTCAAAACTGCATCCGTAATTGCCTAAATTGAATCTATCATCAAAAGATTTTCGACATTTTCATCAAATTTTCATCATACCCCGACTATTGTAACTCCCTGTGCGCTTGTCTTATCCATCATGAAATATAAAAGTTAAAGTTAATCCAGCCAGTATTTCTGACAGGAACTAAGACAAGTTACTGTGTTGCCCCTAACTAAAAACATCACTTCACTGGCTCTCAATGTTATTTATGAGGCTTTGAACCACTTTTGAGTGCGAAACAGCCTAAGATTTTTTCTTTCTTTAAGGATTAATAAAGAAATGAAGGGTAATCAAGGTCTCTCCATCACAGTGGAGGGCTATGTACTGTATTTATGTTCTTATTTTCTATTACTTTATCACAGCAGTATCATAGCATGTTCCCTAACTAATTTGGAATTGCAAAAACTTTTATCAGCCGTTTTATTGGTACTGCTGTAATATAATTAAACTATATACAAAATGTTTATGGCATTGAACAATTAAAAACAGAAATACTGTATAAGGAACATTTCTGACAATACAACAAGAATAGTTCTGATTGAGGGTTCAAACTTCTCACTTTTATTTGAAACTTGTGTAAACTAAGTGTATGATTATATGACACAAGATATCAGTCCCTAGATTAGAGATAAGGTTATCTCCATTTCAGTACATATAAATAGATAATGTGAAATGAATGATTCAAAGAAAATAAAAAACTTAAAAGCTGTGCTTGCTCAAATTGATGATGACATGCCCTTTGCAGATCTGCAACCATTTTCAACCAGGGAATGTACCAGAAAAAGCTTGGCAGGTATAGAACGCTGTGGCTGAAAACCCTCGCTTTAACTGAACGGACAGATAGTTCGAGGGGAAAAACCTTCTATGAATATTCTTCAGCTTTTCTGTATCTGCAGTTAACTTTTTTCATTATTGAGTTCACAATTAACAGTGAAAAACAACTGCTCCCTGATATAAACCTCAGACATGTCTTTGTTGTTACCGTATTCTTTTTGGCTGGACTGCAACAGTGGGGCCAGACTTATCATCGCAGTGACTGAGGTAGAGTTTCCCCATTGACCATTGCTCTTTCAAAACGAATGAGCGCAAACAGTTTCTATAAGAGGCTTGGAAGTTATCATGTAGTCAGTAGTGTTTCCGTCACTATTTCAAACCTGTTCTGTTGTCTGACAACAGAAACAGAAAAACATGTAGAGAACAGCTTTATCGGAAATTTGCCTGTATTAAAATACTGTTTATGTGAGCACAGAGAGTAGGAGGAAAGGGAAACAGATAAAGGGCTAAAACCAGCTGAAATTAGGCACAATGCAAATACAACAACATATAAGACAAGTTGTTTACAGCGGTTCCACAACAGTTTTAATCTGCGTCCTCAATTACATTGACCAGACATGTTCCAGCCATATACTAGGTTTTGACCGAGCCTTGTCCAATGTCAGCCTGACATCCTGCCTCTCAGCCAATGCATGCTGAGATAATGAGATAAGCTCTGGGCCCCTATGATCCTAAACAGGGATCAGCAGGTGTAGAAGGTGCATAAAATATATACAGACTCTCATTTACCAACCGCTACCTACTCCCCACCCCTTTAACTGTGATCATAGTAGTATAGTTGTTGATTTTGGTTAAAAACGGAAAAAGTCAAAGCGCTCCTTTTTCATGCTTCTTGTCAGCGTTGACTTGTTCAATATTTAACCAAAACTACAGTCTTTCCCTAGCCTTGACCAAGTGCTTTAACTGGCCTAAAAATAACAATTAAAACATTAATAATGCTTTAGTTGCCAGGATTGAATATCACAGGGAAAATAAAATATGCTTATAGTTAATGTTCTGCAGATACAGATTACAGTAAGAAAATTTTTCAATGTACCTTTGTTATCCTAATGGAAAAAAACAAACAAACACTCGGGTCATTCGTGTATTCCCTGCAAAATTTAGGTGGAAGTGTTTCACTTAATTTATGCTTACATTATATTGTTGGATTTTTTATGTCAAGGTTATACAATGGGCTGTTATGATTACTGACAATATGCTGCTGTTGAAACTATGCATTTGACATACACTCATTAAATGATCTACTGGGAGCCTCTAAAACTCACTCTGTGATTGCTAATAATTAGAGTTATCAATACGTTTAAAGGTAGAACATATTTATTTTACCTTTCCTGTTGCCCCAATTCTCACTTGCCATTATGAAATCAATAAAGAACTTTTTTGTTTGTTTTTTTTTTTTTTTAAGATATAAAGCAGTATAAGCAGAAAACATGTGAGTGTAAGCAAAAAATGACATTGAGTTAATTTGTTTTGTCTTTTTTTTTCTTAAGAAATTCCAGAACAGAAAGTAGGTGGGATAGAACTGTAAGTTACTGTTATTAGCCACTTTACGTATAGCACAAACTATTCTCATTCCCATATAATCCAGCAGTCCTCAGATTTTTATCCTCCCTATTGTGACTAATCATCAGCATAGAAGATGCTCTTCATCAGCCCACCCGTCTGCTTGCCCTAGCTGTTGGCAGTGACTGCCACGATAATGACTGAGGCTACTCTGAAACGATGTTTACTAGCTGACAGCAGCACCCTACTCTCTCTGTATGCTCCAGCAAGCATTTCCATTTAGCTCACTTCTGAAGCTGCTGCCTAATTTCTCTTTGGAGACAGAAATCCTCTAAACCCCATTGTATCCTGGGGCAACATATTTACTGAGGGCTGGCTTTCCAGTACCTGAGAGAGATTAACACTTCTCCCTGATTTATGAATCCATGCCACCCACCCACAGGCTTGGTCAGGGGGCCTAGCCACTCTACCCTGCTACTTCCTCTTCACACAATGGGATTTAGGTATCAGACGGAACACACAAACACAAACACACACTTCCTCACATACAGCAGAACTGGGTTTAAGGGGAGTTTAAACTGCGAATATGTATACATCATCCCTCTAAATTTCCCTTAAGAAAAGAGAAGTGACAACTGGCAAAGGTAAAACTGCCTGTCTCTTACTACTGCTGGCAAGTGACTAACGTAAAACTAAACTTCATGATAGGAGATATATCCTAGAGAATCAGATTTGACAATGTATGGTTTAAGACAACTCCAGATTGATTTAGAACTTTGAAATACAGTTAAAGCATATGCAAACAGGTACTCATAGTTTGTCACTGCAGCATGGTGCTCTAGTCAAAAGATCTGTGACATCCATCTACTGTTTTGGCATCCCACCATCTCACTGGCATCACAGGCTGTCTGTGACTGAGGTGGTCGGATGGCTGCCAGACTGAGTGGCAGCCTGGTATTTGTTTATCCTGAATAGTCAATTGCTGGGCATCTGTACTACAGAAACAACAAAGCTGCTGGCACAGGGTTTCAGTGGACGTGTCTGTTACTCATATTCAACTGAAAGAACGCTTTTAAATTGTCCTAATTTCCACAATAAAGAATTCCTAAAAGACATCATGTCATGTATTCCTGTGGATAAATATGCAACAATAAAATCAGACAGTTATAGAGTTGGCAATATCTTTGGGACATATGTTTTATGGTTGCAATCAAAACACATGCATGGGGGCCTAAGGATATCTAAAGATGCGTGTGTGTGTGTGTGTGTGTGTGTGTGTGTGTGTGTGTGTGTGTGTGTGTGTGTGTGTGTGTGTGTGGAGGGTCTCAGCAGCACAACCTGTGGAACCTTGCTGAACAAATGGTGAAAAAAGTTATGTGCACCTTCTTACGTTTTACTTGTTACCTTTATTTATTCCTACTGCATTACCCTTTTCATCATTTCATGACAGTGGATTAAACATCTTCGGTTAATAAGACTGCTATTGTCTTACAGTCGCCTATTACGCTCCCTGGACAGCTATACATAAATAAAAGTACGCGTGAAATGCAGATACTTAATTGACTGCCTGCCCACCAATTAGCTGTTTAACAATGGCAGGTGTCACTGGTTTTTGTTGGCGTATTCTCCTACATTCTCTTATCATCTGCAATTAGTGTAACTCAAGCAAGATACTGTGTCCCTGAGTTTCAGATGCACAGTATCCAGGCTTTTTGCATGCATAGTTGGCACACAGTGTTACACAGACACAGATATCTAGAGCATACTGGATCGTTGGATAAAATGTATTTGCCATGTGCTAACTTCACAGGCTAGATTTGAATGTTTTTAACTTGAAAACACTTTTTTAACTTATAGATACAAAGATGTCAGTGTGAGGCAGTATAGAAGTCAGTATTTTAATCATGTGCTTATGTTTAGTCACCTACCAACACATAGTCATATCTCCGATCTGCCTCTTCAAAACATCCCCGTCGTGGTTTGCTTTAGGCATCAAGATTCCTAGTCTAAACTTTGTTGCACAAGGATCACATCATGGCCACAACCTCATGCCTGGATTACTGCAACACGCTCTTGGCTGTGACACTAAAGTGCTTTCGTCTAGTCCTGCAGCTCATCCGGAGAGCTGCAGTCGGCTTCTTGTCCAACCAAAGTCAAAAGTGTCCTAAGTCACTGCCTACATTCCAGCAACTGGTAGTACACTATGTGGAAGCTTGTACTGAATTCAGAATTCGATTGACAGTGCCCAAGAGTATATGTACACACTTCCAGCACATAATCCAAACCCACTCACCAGCCTGTGCTCTGCACTCTTTAGTCTCTCTTCTCTAATGGCAAAAAGGCCATAACTCCAACTATGTCCAACTCTCTCCTTGTTGCCCAGTATTAGAATTTTTGTCCAACAGCAGTGAAAACATGCCTCTTCTGTGCAGGTTAAGAAAATTTTATTGAATTTCTTTATCAAATAACGACAATATATACATTTCTAAACACACTAAAGCAGCTCACAGTGCAAATGACAAACTGAAGTGATGCATGTATAACTGGAACATTCTGAGCAGACGGTCAGACAGCGGACAAGTGGGGTGAAAAGTTTCTATGGGCTTTTGAATACCTTCTTTCCCACCATGAAAGCTTGTTACCACTGGAATCCGTTGAAATGTACATGAATTCAACCTGACCACTGAGCGACTTTTGACAACCACCTTTCAGACCTACAGGGGGATGAGTATTTGATCAATTAAAAAAAGCTCTGGATTTTGAGTTGAGTATCACTTTAAAGGTGCCTTTAAAGATCGTAAACATAGGAAGACAATGTTTACATATAGTGTTCCTCATCTGCTCACTAACACATTGTGTGTATCCATGAGGTCTAACTAACGCGTTGAATGCATTTCCTTCCTTGTAAAACATTTAAAAAAGCCTTTTTTTCTCCAGTATTTTGAATTGAGAGTTGTTTACATCCATGTTTACTAGCTTGCAGTCTTCTTCCCTGCATTTGCTGGCTACATTAGCGGAACAGTGTGAAACCATTGGCAGGCAATTTTGTCATGTCTCTCACATGCAGCCGTGCATATGCGTCCTTGTGCACATACATGAGACAAACAAAATAGGAAACCAATTGAAAAACAGTGTCATAGCGCTATTAGATTAAAAAACAAACTCCGCGGGTTACCTTCGACTAAAGGATCTGCTTACATCATCCACCACTGATAATGAGAAAAAGCCAAACACATAAATGGTCGGTTCAGTCATAACAACAAGTTTCTTTACTCAGTCCTCGAAAAAGGATTAGGTCATGTTCCCTGCAATGTAAACTTAAGACAGGACAAGATACAATATGGCATATGGATCTGAAGAATATATAAATTGCAAGATTACATCACAATCCTCCCACTGTGAGCGTTACAATAGCTCTTATAAGCTAGTCGCCTTCCTTTGCCCATTCATGGTTTCCGTGCATTACCAAGCAATTTTCTTAGTGTGTATTGTATATTCAAGTCATAAAAATCAGATACTGTACTTTGTTGAAAACAAGTTGTGTACATCTGCCATAACCTTTTAACTAATTAATAAAAATAACACTGAAATTGAGGGTGTTCTGCATTGTGGGCTTGTGAAATCCACTTAGTGAATGACTGTCTCATCACAGTCTGCAGGAAACAAATCAGTACATATTTTCTCTTCATTGAGTGGTGAAACAGCAAAGTAAAGTTGTATGGTACATAGTTGCAAAGTAAATAAGTTGGTTTTTTGTGTAAGTAAGCAGTAATCCAACATTTCCCATGACAACAAGTCTGGTGGCACAAAGGTAAAACGCAGTGAAGAAGCTGCCAGTCTTCTCTGCCATGGAGAGACAAAAGGGACGCCTGGGAAATAAATCACCAGAAATTTGGCATTAACAATTATAAAAACGTGGCACTGTGACCATCTTGTTTGCCTGGAGCATATTTTCACAATATTGCAATGAAATAAATAGCCAACCATCTGATAAAATATGGAGACATCATGAAAAAATGATATTGCCTAGTCCAAATTGCCAGACATGTGTTAGTGATTAACACCAATTTAATTGTGATGTTTCACAGTATTTCCAAATTTAGTGACTTTTTTTAATTATTTTTTTAAAGTCATATTCAAATTTAGGAATAATTTATTTATTTATTTATTTTTTTTTATTTGTATTCTTAGCCAGTTTGAACTTGAAAAGATGTTTTGATGTTTCAGACAAAGCTGTGCTGAATGGAACGGAGGAGAATACATGTACCTCAACAAGGGAGTTATCCATCATTTCCTGTCCATCAATGATTAATGGCTAAAGTGGTTCCATTTTCATGGTAGAGAACATAACAATCTTGCATCTGAGCATTTTGTCCCTCTCCACCAAGCCCCTTAACAGCTACCCTCTCCCAGTCACACTGTGCTATTTCAACAAGCACCTCATCCACTCACCCCTTCTCCCCTCTGCTTCCTCCTCTGTTCCTGTCAGTTGGTTGTGTTCCTATGCGTAAATAGTGCAACCAACCCTTTTGGTGAACTGTGTTCCTGTTAAAATCACTCATCTTCAAATATTTTCACAGATACATTTCAACTAGTGCTTGAATACCTGCTCAATCCCATGCAACGAAGAAGAGGAACAATTTAGTTAAAAAAAATGCTAAAAGCTAAATTAAGTCAAGTTAGTCTGTCCAGTCATATCTATATCGATGGATGCATATCTTTTCTGCTATTGGTCAAATTAACAAAACTAACTTGATTAAGATTTGATAAAAGTTGCTATTCATTCATTCAGGTTCATGGTCGTTGAGTACATGTCTCCAGCGCCCCCAATTCCCAGTGTGCTTGACCACACTGAAAGGCTTCTCAGAGGTATTCCAGTACCAGCACTGAAGAAAACAAGTTTTTACTGCACGTCTGTACAGTTTGAGTTTTTTTTTTTTTTTTTTTTACCATGGATATGCAAAAACCCCAAAAAACGGGAGTCACAATACGTACTGTATATTCCTGGACAACAGGGAGACTGACAAATAAACAACACAACCATAATAATAAGGTAGTAAGGAGGTGTAGAGGTGCACTGTGCTGACTCTCCTCTGATTCATGTTTAATGTGATTTAATTATGAATGAGTAGGAGGATTATTTGCCCCAGTAGGTAAAACACCTCGTATTATTTCCTTGCTGTAATCCCCAGCCTGGTAACATACTGCAGGCAATAATTGCTGACATTGGTTTCTCAGCTTCCAAGAGTTTAATGTGTCAGACATTAAATGTTGTACACTATTTGTTTTTAATGCATTCTGAATGTGCTGTTTAACCACAGCACATTACTAGACTTAGCACATTAAGTACAGTAGCGATTCTACCAAATCACCATGCAGGTCATTTGTCGCTCCCCTCTGATGCAACCCATCCGAGTGTATCTTGAAATATCGCCCCAAGGCAGCAGGTGTACCTGACCTTCGTCGCCATGGTTACAGAAATAATTGTGCAGTTAACCTTATGGAATGATCATGGTTCGGCTAGGTTTAGGCACAGAAACTGCTTGGCTAGGTTTGGAAAAAAACAAGTATTTTCCGTTAAAATAAGTACTTAGTCATGTAGAGGATCTGCGTTGTCATGGTTACAATACAAATACTGGGTTAAAGTTATGGAGAGGTCATGGAAAAAAAAAAATAGTAATAATATTGATTGCATTGCAAGGAAAACAAACAGCAATCTCTAGTCTTAAATTCCTGTGCTCTGTACACTACGTCACTTGACTTCCTCCTTTGCTCTCGTCCTTGTTACTACGACTGCCTAACAGTAAAACCTAACTATGAGTTGTAATGAGCTGCATGCACAGATGACCTATAGGCTCTTTTTTTTTTTTCCTTTTTTTCTTTACAGGAGTACAGTTTTAGTTATTCATGACCCAAAGGGACTTTGACATTTTATCTGATTATAAAATGTATTCTATCTATTCATTTAACATAATAACATAAATGCTGCTCAGTTTAGTGACAAGTGTCAGTGGTAGATTTCTTATTAAAATCTGCAGAAATAGACGTTTGCATTTCATTATTAGCATGTAAGCCAAAAAAATATTCATTTATGTATTCATTTTTCAAGTGACACTTTTGCTTCTTACATAGTTGTTAGGTTGGGTGTGTTAAAATTTGTATCTAACAAGGGAACAAAATCTAAAATCTTGTAATGCTGCAGGCCCATTAATTTGACAATCCTCTGCACGCAACACACACCAATCCTACCAGTTACTGGTTTTAATGATGTGTGTGTTTGTATGATGGGATCTGGTTGGTTGTTTTTCTTTTTTTTTGTTGTTGTTAGTTATATTTCTTAAATCGAGAAAGTACAAAAGGCATCCCTCTGTCTTAAAAAGTAATTAATTAATTAAATAACTTATTAGCACTAAAAGTCAGACTGACTAAGGAAAGAACTGCAGGACAGTACCGTTATAAACGCTTTGTGGTACTGTAAACAGTTTCAGTGCGGATAAATATTATAGTGAAGAACTAAACTAACCACGGCAGTGAATCAGGAAATTGATGATGCTTGAATATATGGTGGGCTGCTGTGATTGTGAACCTCTAGTGCTTTTGAAAAGTACTAGATTTTGCCTCATGGGAAGAGGTGTGAATGCACTAGATGATTTGAAATCTCTAACAGCGACATCATCCTACGTGATAAAAAGGTTCAACTACACTCAAAATGTCATGTTTTTTTTATTTTTTTTTTTATTTAACCCTGTTATCCTTTCTTAAATTATTTCTCACATGCAGTTCAGCCACTTTGGCTTCGTCAGCGTAACACATTCTTGGCCAATCTTTCTCTCCTGCTTTGTTACCCCTGTCTGTTTTTAAATATTATTTAAAATATTTAAAATGATGCATCTTGTCATTCTCATTGTCTGTTTCGAGCTTCATGTTTGCGTTGGCTCACTTGTACTCTCAGTCATTTCTTAAGTTACTGTTCTCTCCCGCATTCAGTAACATTCTTCAATCCCAGTGTGATCTCTAGCTCAGACCCACAATCGAAATGGGCTGTTTATGACGTCAATCATTAAATTAGATTGAATATGGTCTTATTTTTTATTTATTTTATTTTTTGGGGTTTCCTAACTACAAAACATCCTACAGAGTAATCCAGTTCAGGTGGCTGGTTACAGGACAACAAGCTATGCCAGTCGTGGTGTTGCCAGCTACTTCAATCACAATTTATTTCTTCCAGCTCCATCCTCTCCTCTTTTCCTACTCGCTCAGACACCATTCTTGGGATTACAGCCACAATCAGCACTCTTTTTTGTAAACATGTTGTCAACTGTTAATGTTCTCAGTTTCAAGTTCAACATGTTACTTAGCTTTATTGCTTGTTTATACGCGTTTCTTCTACATCACTTCGTCTATTCATATCAGTGTCAAAAACAATAATGATTCACATTTGTCTAACGTCTGAACCACAAATCCTGCCATCGCCTAACTTTTGATAGCTTTTTCTTTATTGTGAAAAAGTAGAGCTCTCCTACCCTTCAGTTAAATTGTCAGTGATGGTGATAATTGCCCTATCACAGCTCATGACATGCAACAACTTGCTGTTTAGATGGTGGGAAGGAGTTATATTTGGATTGTATAAAGGATAAAAAAAACGGCTGTTCTTACAATGCCACCTCTCTGCTCAAAAGCCAAATTAATCACTCTGTGGGCAAAAGAAGATACGCAAACAAAACTATATAATTAGTATAGAAAAACAGCTGTCTTAAAGAAATTTTATTTACCAAATGACAAAGATGAACTAGAGCAAGTTTTGAGTATTGAACACACAACATTAGATACACTTATACACTTATCGACTTGCTCAAATGATACAATTTCCATTCCACTTTCAAATTCAGTATACAGAAGCTAAGCTTATATACTCCCATGAAAATATTGACAGTAATGGATAGGAGGGGGGATAATATTTCCAAGAAAATTGTCCATCACCTGTAAATAAAATGCTTTGGAAAAGGGGTGTGAAAATGATTACACATTACTTTCCTTCAATAGCAGCCGATGGCTTTGAATACATAACTTACTGTCACAATCTGGAAAGAAAGTCACTGTCCAGTGCCTTCAGCACCTACTGCATGGATTATTGCTACTTGTTTTTGTTTTTTTTACATATTGTATTAAAATTGAATTAGTATTAGTCATTGTGTAGCAGGACAAGACTTCTGCCACCAAGACTTTGTAGAAAAAATCTGGTCAAAGTGATGCAGTTCTGATCTCTTGTTTCCAGGGACATGTCATGTACACAGGGACATGATGTACTGCACATAACCTCATACTGCGTATCTGCCAAGTTGGCTTTCAAATAGTTTTTTTTTTTTTTTTTTTTTTTTTAAATCTAGTTTAGTCTAGTCATTTTAAATGTGTATTTTCTTTTTGGTGGGCTGACACTGAAAAGTTTTTCATTTATGCATGCAAGTTTTATGAGGGTAAACACAGGAAGAAGATGTGGATCACTTAGAAATCTTAAAAATGCATCCAAAAAATGTTGTTACAGGAAAACACTCATAACGGATTCTCATGTAAATGTAGCCCAGCTGGCACCACATAGTAACCTCACCACTTACTTTGGTAAGTTCAGAAATGACTTGAAGATTCTTTTGTTGTTTGAAAAAAGCTGATTTATTATATTTCTGTTTGCTTTTTAATCCTGTTTGACCTGTGGTACTCTACAGTCATCAGACACGGGGGTTTTGGTTGTTTCTTAGTCTAGGTTTGAAGTTTGAGGGTTTTCGCTGGAAAAGACAAACAACTTTTCTCATTGTATCAGTCCCTAAGACTCATTCAAATTTCATCTCACAGTCCATTTCTAATTGGCCTTTGACTTTCCAAGTGTGTGTGTGTGTGTGTGTGCACGCAAGTGATCTTTTTGTCTTACTGCCCTGTGTTCCTTGTCTGCAATGTGTTTAAATCATTGATATGGCACTTTAGTCAATAATGGCTGTTTTAAATGTTTTATAAATATCCCTATCTCACCGCACACTCTTCTCTGTTTATTCCGGGCACTCTCCTGTCATGTATTATTTCTGTTTCTTTGTAGTCCAGGGACTCTCATTGATGCACAACCAATCTGAGACCAAACCAGCTAATAAAAAAAAAAATTATCTTTTTTTTTTTTTTTTTTCAGAAATGTATCTGATTGACAGAACTATGTTTCATCCCAAGTATGCATTCATTTGGTGAATATGTGACTTGGTTGTTTATTTGTTTCATTATGAGTTATTTCAGCAGAAACTGTCAAGAATGACTTCACTCTATAATTGCAGAGGGACATGCAGCAGTCCTAGAAGATATTCAGTATGTGACTATTACTTCCATCCTTATTGTTTATTTGATTTGTCTTTTAATAGAGTGACCTAATAAAGATAGAAACTCAATTTCAAGTCAATATTTTGTGTAATGCCCTTAGTAAGGCACAAGCTGAAGTAAAAATAAACTATGATGAAGCATGAATGTTACAGATGCCCCTGAGCTTTGTTAAATAAAAGCACCTTAAGGCTAAATTGATCCTAAACTGATGTTACAAATTTCTACACAGTCTCAGGCTGTTTCAAAACAGCTTTGCAACAACTTGAATTTGAAGTCTTTGGGCTCTGTTTTCATGTCTGCACAGGTGGAACGCAGCGTTGCACTGGCAAACTGGTATTTTCCTGCGGCACACAGCGGTCACTGTGGCAGTTTGGTATTTTGGTGACTCGCCATGCACCCCAATGGGAGGAGAGGCACAGCAGAGGTTGTGGTGGTACCAGTCCAGTAGTGCATTGCAATCTCGATGCCAAGAGTGAGTGCGACTCACATGATCCGCTGCTTTCCTGCTCAGAACATGTCGACTGCACTGCCCACCTGTGTTCCATTATAATGCTGGTCTCTTTGCTTGGTGAAGACACACCCAGATATAAACCTCTTTGAACTCGCACAAACACATTTATTCTTATTCTGGCTCATTTTCCACTTTCAACCAGTTGTGAGTGATTACACAAAAAATTTATTTCAATTATGGCGTTATAGCATTACTCGCTCTGTAATCCACGACAGTTAGTAGCCTATACTGAAAGCCTTTCCTTGACACTGGTGACTCTATTTACAGCCATCTGAAGGCAGCACATATTTGTCTCAACACGATTACAAACAACATATCTGCCGCTTAAATTTCATGCAACAAGCACCACACTGTACAAACCTCTGTGCTTATGTGCACATCAAACGTTTTGTTATAATTAATTATGCTACAGTTTCTACCGCAGTGGAAATCATCAGGTACTTTGGAGATGGATGCACTGAAAACAGTTCACAAGGCTCCATGTCAAATCATAGATTAATTAAAACTTCTTTGTCCGCTAATAACTCCCTCAGGACTGTCCTTTCCTGCCAATCCACCCCTGGTGTCTCCATCCAAAACAAGGGATAACCGGGGCAACGGCTGCATGCTTCATCACTTTTTTAGGGAGTGTGGCCTGGAGCTCCACATTTTTAATTACAATACAGGTAGACATGTGGCTGTGAGGAATTACGTGATTTGATAGAGATTATTTGAATCAAATTTTATAATAAACGGTATGAAAATCATTAGTGTGATTGGCCATGACAAAAGTGGCCCCCAAGCGCACTGGGCAGGGCACAGTTGGTTGCAATCTGCATCGTCTCACAAGGTAAAAAAAAAAAAAAAAGGGGTGTTTTATGTTTGTGGTCTTTCATTTTCCCTTTTATCCGAGTTTTGCCATGACGAGCGTGATGAAATATGAGTAATAAAAAAGATCGAAAAAGAAACGTGATTATTTGTGGTTTGCACCAAACTGGCCATGAGTTGTGAATTCTTTCACTGATTATCCGATAATTGTTCCCTTTTGGGTTATCTGAGCCCATCACCCAGGCCATCCATTCATTAGATTTATTTGGAGCAACTAGCGTGATGTGTAAAATCTTTGTCTCCTTCTTCTCTTTACATAGTTCAAGTTTTTGCCAATCAGTTTCTGATTTTTGGATGAGACTGCAAGTTTATCCAATATAGCCTTTAAAATGATGACTGCAGGCACTATGATGATGAGAATTGTGAGCTCCTGGATTCTGGCAAAGGTTATGTATATGTTTACTTTATTGTTATTTGTCATTGACCTTTGAAATTTTGCCCCAATACGTTAATTCCACCTGGCTGTCTGATGCCACTTTTCCTAATCATTGTTTGTCTATTTGTTCCTCTTTTTATTGATCTGTTTATATTGGCTAGTTATTTTTGTCATTGACAGAGAATTTCCAGTCGCCAGTTGAAGTCTGATGCAAAAATGCTGATTTGATGACAGAATGGCTTAATTTGTGCTTAAGGGCAGTGTTGAGCAGCAGCTAAATCGATCAGAGTTAGACTTCATGAAGTTTACTCTGTGAAACTTACTTCCACCCACTAACAGGCTGCCACTGCTGACTGTAAATGAGGCTGTTTTTCATGACGTGCTCATGCTGATGATTCCAAGTGCACTAATTGAATCTACTGTGTCATTTGTTTCATCTATGCTTTGTATTTTTATGTATTTTTAATATCAGAGATGGTTTATGGAGAATTTAATACAGCAAATTACTTTTAATCAATTCATCCTTCCCTTCAGCACCATGGACAGCGAATGTTAAGAAGCTCTTATTAATGACCCTGCACGTGGACTCGCTTCTAAGTGCTGTTTTGGGAATTGTGTGTAAAAATTTAAGAGCTTTTGTAAAAACGCTCTTAGAAAACACTCTTAACCTTTAAAATCAATCATGACTGGGGGGAGCGGGGGGCCAGGGGATGCCCTGTAAGGTCTTTCCTTTCTAAGCAACCACATTTGCTCACATATTACTCTACATTACATATACTACTGTCACATTTCTGTCCTACTTCACAAGATGTTGACTGATACTGCTGCGTCCCTGATTACCATCCATCTGTTCCTTTCTTCACTCTCATGTTCAACTGATTTTTTCTTGTTTGTTCTGTTTAGGAAATTCTTTTTCTATTCAGTGTGGTAAAGCTTTAGGGATAAATTCAAGTATGAAACATTTCTTTATGCTTTACTCCATTGTAAAAAGAAAAAAAGAAAAAATAACTGTTGGACATCAGACTTTCACACCTCCCACACTGTATATGTTTCCCTAGTTCTGATGAAAGCCACAACCTACACATTAGTCTAACCACTTTGCTGGATTACATTAAGTATAATTAATGAATTCATTTTATTCAACAAAAAGGTTATCTGGTCAGTTATATTCCCTGTCATAGTTTTAAGAGTGACACCTGCTTTCTGTGTTATGAAAATCACAGTGTAGTCAGTGTTTTAGTTTATGCTTTAATCAGGTTTAATGTGCAGATGCTGCACTTGTCCAGAGAACCTGAATGTGACTCAGTTTGACTCTTGCACACAATGCTAAAGGTTCAACAAGTCTTACAATGTAAACAACCACATTAATCATGTCTTTACTCTTGGATACAAACCATAGGAGCGGCAGATGTGCCAGATGTTTGTCGTCCTGGTAACAACAATAAACATACAGTTAAGGTTGTGGAACGCTTACAGTTTGGTTAAGTTTAGTCTCTAAAGGTTAAAGTAGTCTTCATCATCATCTCTCAATTTATATCATCAAACAATACAGTGCTATTTTGTATAAAATGTGTTTTATATGGATTAGAATTCCTATTTAGATGTCCCTAAATGCCGACTGGGAAGGTAACAATGCCATATTATCAGGAGGACTACAGACTTTAATATGTCCCCCATGAAAATCCCAACGCCGCTTGCAACCAAAGAAGAAAAACGAACACCCTCAAAGTAAATATTTTTTCAATATCCTGCACAAAAATAAGGACTGCATACTCATAATAATTTAATAAATTACTCCAATTTTGATTCTTTAAGAAGGTCTTTTGAACAGTCTTCATATGTCAGAAAATAGTAAGACCACCCACTGTCAAGCACCTCATTTAAATGTTGTACTGAATGAGGTTATTTTCAGTAGTGTTAGATGATACTTTACACTTCAACTTAGAACATAATAGTGTCAGATATCTCCCAGAGACTGTTTGCCTTTGTCAACAGACTTGAGTCATGTCGAACAGTTGGTTAGAAAAGAGTGTGGGGCCTTTTAAGTCTGACAGAGACTTTCTCAAACTAGTTAACCTGGGCCCACGAGTTCACGTATATGAGAGTAGCGCCAGCAGGTAACACATTCCTCATAGACAGGACATAAAATCATTATCCTGCCAAGCAGCAGGTCAGTGATCAAAGACCACTGCTGTCACTGTTAATAGTCTGCAGACAGGCAAACAACACTAACAAAACAGAATGCCATTGCTGAAGCACCAAAGTGATGCCTTATGTTGGACAGTTACGGTAACCAGTCCTGTTACATGCATGAGGGCTTTTGCTCTACGCTTGGTGCAGCTTCACCAACCGACACTGTCTCTACCTTTCTATCCCTCTCTGTAGACCACATAAGGTATACACACATTCATAGGTTTAATTTAATTAATAGAGATTTGTCAGCAAGCCCATTTTGAACATGTGTGTGTCTCATATTTCATTAATATCATAAGCAGGTTAGAATCTGGTTACAGGGTCAGGTGTCACCTGGTTGAATCATGTCAAGAGGGAACTGGACAACTGTCTTTTTGACACACATATATATATATATATATATATATATATATATATATATATATATATTACATCCTGTTCACCGATAGATGAGACTGGACTTATTCAAGGAATACAAGTATCACATTATAATTCAAACTGTAAGTAATTCGAGCCTTTTAATACTCTAATTTGGCTTTTTCCATGGATCTTCTAATATTTCTTAATGTGTTTTATCAGTTATTTATTTATTTATTACTAATCATACTTACAGCATAGCTCTTTTCAGACATATGAATCTCATTTACATATGTCAGTTTAACATATAGCATCAATGTCTGATGTGCCATGAAATGCAGAGAGTACATCAACATTTCCGGCCAATAACTGCTGATAATCTAATTACAGCTTATATTGTAACATTCCTGTTGGCTTTAACTGCCTCTTTCTAAAATTGAAATGAAATGATCAACTCTCCTGCAAATGTTTAAAATAATTATTATAATTATAATCCATACATATTATTCATATAATTCATACGAAGATAAGGACATAACATTTATATTAAAAAAGTCTTCTAATGTTTTACATCAATTTAAAAGGTTCATAATGTCAGCATTCGCAAAATATTCACTCGCAACGTTTTCATTCATTTTCTCTGCGACTGCCAAGTAAAGCATGAATTTGGTTTTTATAGTTTGTGCTTGGTTAAGGTCAGACAAGTAAACCGATTCATTAAAGATTAGGGAACAATCACAGTCATGGCTATTGATTTGAAGTTTGGAACAAACTTTAGTTTCCACTCTCTAAAGAGACATGTTTTATACTCACAGCCTTTCACCGCACTCTTTTCATCCGGTCTAAGAATTGCTACTTTCTTCTTCTCCTTTAAGAAAAAAAATCACTGCCTTTCCTGTACTTGTTAACTCAAATTCGAAAAGATTTTCCCCTGCAGAAATGCTGTTGTGCTACAAGTGCATGGTCGGGCCATGTGCAGCTCTACTCATTTGAGAAGACAGTGAATCAGTAGGCCTGCACAGTACATCTGCCACCTGTGAGTACATTCTACTAAGTTAGAGTCTGTATGAAATCATAAGTGCTCACAGTTTACTCACAGCTCTTCTATTTATGTGGTGCTGGCTGCTCCACCCTTAGTAGGCAAGCTGGCATCGACCTTGGGGCGATGCGCTTGATCTTCGAGCACGCCTCACCTCTTAATGATAAAATGAGAAAACTGGGTCGGAGATGTACATTCCCACCAGAAATAGTGGGAAGTTAACATCTTCAGCTGAGCACCAAGACTTCCAACTGGGAAATCATCTCTAAATAAATCAAATGAGTTTCACAAATAGGTGAGGAGCCTATGGGAGGCCAAGGTTTGCTCCTGGGAGGAATGAACAAGTCTGGATGATTAACTGAGAAATGAATGACCTGCTCATGTATCCACTAGAAACCTACTTGAGCAATCAAATGACTCTAAATTAAATGATATTTGGTACGTTGAGTTTTTTATAGGGACTGATGTTGTTTTTCATGACTATTTATTATCTCTTTTCAAGGAGTTTTAGTCATTCCCCCAAGCAAAATGTGAAACACTGTCTTCATTTTCTCCAACCTGCACTTGAAAGACAAAGCATGCTCAGATTTCACTGTCTTGCCTCCAATCAGTGGAAAACTGAAAAAGTCATACTGTATTTGAAAGAAAATACACGAGTACCCCACTCACAATGTTGCCCACTAATTTGGATCAAAAGTTATCATTTTGCAGCTTTTTACAAAATGTCAAAAATGGCCCTCTACACTCACACAGTTTGCAAAAGAGAGAAAACAGACAGAGAGACATTCAGAGAAACTAATCATGCATACGTACTATAAGGAAATGATGGTCATGAGATATTTTACGACTCACCAGAGTTGGGATCGGAGTTGCCGTCAGCTTCAGTCCTCTTATCAGGGGAGGCCTGCTCGTAGAAGTCGTCCTGCGCCTGCACCAGAGGGAGAGGTTGTGTGAGGAGGGAGCCACTGCCTACAGGCTCGTGGTCCCCCAGACCGCTGTCACTGCAGCTCTCCTGAGAGCCATCCGGCAGGTGAAACGTGACGCGCCGCTGCGACTAGAACCAAGAGCACAAAACAGAGCCTCTGATGTTAGTGCTCTGCTCTGCCCCCTCAAAATGTCTTTTTTTTTTTTTCTTTAATTTTACACTGAGCTGAGCAAGCTCATGCATGCTGCTTGACACACGGAGTACTGATCAGTACTGGAGTGTGAAATAAGCAGTATAGTAGAAATAAGCAGCAATGCATTAAACATTTACAAGTAAGGACGGTATTGAGGAATAGTAGGGTTCATTTCCAGTTTCAGAAAACTGAGAATGATTGTTGAATAAAAGGTTTATTTTGACTTGGGCCGAGTTATTGATGGGAAGGGGAGTTAACACATGGTAAATACAGTCACGTTTCACTGCACAATGACAACCAATAACAGCATGCAAATTAAACATCAAGCGCTGTAACAAAAATTCAGCAAGGTGAAAAGTACAAAATTTGTGAGCCATTCATAAATACATAGGGTAATTAATGTCAAGCGTAATTAACAAAGGCTATAAAATTTCTAGATATTGGTGGCATGGTGTTTATCATGTTTGTTAAGGACTGCTGCAGGGACATTTGCACCCTGATTGTTTAGTTTGTGTTGTCAGGGCGTTGGCGAAGTGGAAGTGGCCTGCAGAGTTAACAGAAGTCGCCCCCAGGATGTCCTTCTTCCCACATACTGCACTCTCACTGGGGAGGGGAATTTCTTAACCCACAAGTGTTCCTGGGACATGTCTTATAGCCCCTCTGCTGGAGAGATATGCATGTGAACCCCCCCCCCCCCCACACACACACACACACACACACACACACACACACACACACACACACACACACACAATCCTTAAAGCCATCCTGATTGAATTTCCAATTGTTAATTCCAAGTGTCTTTTCCCCTCGCTCTAATGACATTTTCCTCAGGCTTTTTCATAAGTCCAGACACAAGCCTGCAGCTAACCTTTCGTGAGCACAGAGAGGTCCCTGCCACATCCTTGGTGATGACAGACAGAGACGGGTTTTACAGTAATTATTGGCAAAAGCAAAGGTCACCCAATCTGCAGTCTGATGCAAATGACCTCATTATATATTTTAGAACTGCTCCAAAAGCATGCAACATTCAATTAAACAAAAAGGGGGAATATAGAAAGAAAAAAAAAGGGGGTGAGGGAGGGGGGTTAGCGGATTTGCAAACAGACATAGGAGACTGTGCAAAAGAATGCTGGCTTCAGATTTAGATGCATGGTGATAGATAGATAGATAGATAGATAGATAGATAGATAGATAGATAGATAGATATGTTGTGTTGTTATCTGACAGTTGGATAGGACAACTCTCCATCTCACAGACCACGCACTGACATTCTTTGTGGATTATCAGAATTAAAAAAATATACAATCTTGTATGTATTCACAAAAGTCAGAATTTAACAATTCTTCAAACTTGCCATCTCCAACATGAACTGAAAGTGCAGAATCTAGTACAATTAAATGTAAATGTCTTGTAAAACAGCAGGAGTCTGGATAAATGTCACTGATAGTAATTATAAAGAGGCAGATGATCAGGTGTGGTATTTCAAATGAAGATGACATAACAGGAAAAAAAAAAGACCTCTCGAAAGGAGTTTCCCTCCTTTGTTTGTCTGTATGACAGCTATGCTTATTAGGCAACGTGGCGTCAGTTTCACATACGGTTGACTTTATGTAGTTTAAAAAAATCTTCATAGACAAGATGAACCCAGTGAAACAGAAAGATGAGGCAAGCCTAGAAGATTTGACATGTTTGGTGGATCTGCAGTTAATTGACAGTGTCTTCATATGTTCCTCTTCCTGCTGATGCCAAAGAAGTTGGCCTTAGGCAAGGTAGCCATCCATTTGTTGGCTGCCCTGAAAGTGTCAAGCTAGCAGTACTGACGTTGGCAGCTTTTCTACCACCTCTTTCCAACTGTTTATTTTACAACAAAGTCGATGAAAATAGTACTCAAAGTCAGTCATATTCAAAGTGAATATTTTGTAAACCTGGATAAATTAACTGATTTCTGTAATTAAGGAAAGATGCTACAAATGAAGATGATCAAAAGGTATTACAAATCCAGTGTTGATCCATTAAAGTCAATATCTTATAGGTTTGGGAGTAGTGCACAACTTAATGGAGCTTTAAAAGCAAAAATCCCAAAGAGGTTTGATATGAATAGATCAGTATAATACCACATCAGTATAATATGAGAATACTTTGATTAAAACCTGGACTGAGTAAATACATAAGGAAATGCAGTAGCCGCAGTGACAGTGTAAAAAAAGGCTGCTGCTGCTGCTGCTTCAAACTCAGGGAAAAGAGCAGTAATCTTAATTTTCAATTAATCACAATATATGAACATGACAAATGTGATATTGTATAACTGCAAGCAACAATTGAAATAATGTTAACTGTATATGTAATTCCCTTTGATTTTGACTTCTACTCTGAAAAAGTGGCTTATTATTGATTGGTTAATGGTTTTAGTGTGTGCTGTCAAATGCTGTTGGACTAGTGGGACCTAGAAATGAAACTGTACTTGGAGAGATTTTGCTTTGGACTCCGTTTGGGTAGTAGCAGAAGATATTTAATGTAAGAATTTACTCTATGTACACAAGCTGAGATGATGGAATGATTTAGACTTGTCTGATAAATATTTCACTATGACCTGGCTTGTTCCAAGCAAAATAATTTATAATTCATCATTTATAATTTCACTGCATTACGAGCTGTAAATAAAAAAAGGTCCAGCTTTAAAATTAAATGCACTGTGTGGGAATGTGGGTGTTGTCATTTGTGCATGTGTTTATTTGTGGGTTTAAGCATGTTTGGAGATATTTGTATTTCTCTATTGCTGACAGTCACTTGTAGTAATATTAGCATAAGACCGGCTTAAACTATCCCTGCTGCCAGTTTACAAGATATTACGGCTTATCGCGCCTGCTAACCCTTATTATCCGCTTGTTTTTATAATTTGCCTGACCAAACACACTCACTTTAACAAACTCAAAGCAAACAGCAGCACGTTGCTGCTGGAAGGTTTAAATTCCAGAAAGCCTACAAATTATAGAGAGTAAATGCCGACTATTGAAGCATCAGTCAAAACTTTATACATGGGGAGAGCTCTGCCTTCCAACAGATAAACCTCCCTCCATTCAATGTCTTCTCCAAAGTTCAAAATGGGTCAACGCTGGAGTATGAGTGTCAAAACCATTATTAGCACCATTAGTTGTTGGAAAAGTAGATATTAGAAATATAAGAAATTCACTAAACTTTCATTATATGGATCTAAAATATGATTTTTCATTTTTAAAAACAGACATCTGTTTCAAACTAAGACTGAGTACTGAGTTTCAACAATTAGAGAGTAATAATGATGATGGCAAAAATAACAGATAAATAAGCAGTTAGTCACCCATTACATCATATAAATAGTAACTGTTACCATTATATCACCGAGTATTTTGACATGTTTCAGCACTGTACTATGGCACTGTAGCACTACATCTCAACACCTCCGCTGAAAATCACAATCAGCGGGTGAAATACACAGAATCACTGCGCAGCAAAGACTCAATCCATCAGAAGACAAAACTGATACAACTTTGGTCTTATGTGACAGAAAACAAATAGGTATAGGGCTTATGACTCGGAGCAGGAGCCTTCTCCCTGCTTCCCTGTCTTTCTCCTCCTGAGTGCGACCATATGGAGCGCAGTGTGCAAGTCAAAAACAACTTCTGTGCTGTATTGTGTTCCAAATGAACACAATACAGCACCACCTTTCTATCAGGCAGACGTTTAATGAGAAGAAGCACACACTGAACAGAAGCGCACACACACACACACACACACACACACACACACACACACACACACACACACACACAAAATAATGCAACCTCCTCACCCCCACAAATAATCTTATCTATCAGCAGCCTGACACCTGCAGTGAGAGAACACTTCCCACGAGTCCTTTCTCACAATCAGACCACTGAGGGAGATCAGTCAACCAGGAAAACAAAACTCACAAAAAGATCTCTTTCTCTCTCTCTGCCGTGCTCTCTCGTTCTTTGTACTTCCCTTAGAGACCAAAGGTGCTGTGCCATCTGCTGGACACCGTGGAAAATACATTTTTTTTTTTTTCATCAATTAAAAGGCCACAAACACGACTTACTTCTTTGTTCCACTGTTTGTGCTGATTGATTCTTTCTGTCTCTGTCACCACCTCTCTGTCTTACACCTTCACACCAGGTTTGCTGTATTTCAACACGTGCTGAAACAACTAAATGACAAAGCCGAGTCCTATTTAATGCTGTTAACCCTTAAAAAGAATAAAGTATGTCCTGTTTTATCATGTTTTTTTTTTTTTCTAGAAAGTGCATTTCAGTGTTATGCACTGTTCCCCGCAGTTTTCATCCACAGCCCTGACACGCTGTAACATTCCATAAAACATCAAATCAAGTAAAACATTAGCAGCTGATAGACATTGCCTCCTGTCAACACACCAGTCGGATTTCCTTTGGGCTCATCCATAAAATGCATCACAATCCAAGTCAGCCAGGGCTCTATTTTGATGACATAAACACAGTGAAAAACAAGCTTTTCAAACAGCTTAAAAAAAGATGAAAGATGTGAAGATAAAAAGAGTTCCCAAAGTTGTTTCTGTAAGCAATACTCAAATAAAAAGTGACAAATAAATCACAATCTCCCCCGTCTTTGATTCTGACTCTAATATTGACGTAGTCTGCTCCTGCTGCCTCTCTAGAGTCTAAGTCTGCCGCCTTCTGCTTTTCATCATTAAATCATAGCTAGGCAGTTCTGAGAAACATCTGCATTCTGCCACATCCACAATGAAGCCCGATCAGTCACTCCCTCGCTCTTTGGTTCACCACAAAAACACACACACACACGTGTGCGCACACACACACACACACACACACAAAAACACAAAGATGCATAAATCTAAGTCACTTCTGACCCATTTCCCAAATTGCAAGCTTGGAAGAGTGGACATGCAGCGTGTGTGTGTGTATATATGTGTGTGTGAGTGTGTTATGTCTAACAGTGGTGCTTTGTGTTAGTCATTTAGAGAACACTTGCTTAGCATGTGATTATGAGCACAGTCCATCATTTTGACTCTTTCTGGGCTAAATGATCTCACGCAGATTTATGGATGCAATGTAGTACAGTATATTTATTTATTCTCTAACCCACATAGAATACACTTAGACATTTTTTTTCTCATGAAAAAGCATAAATCCGTAAACAGGCAGGTGTCATCTTGTCATCTTTCACAGATGACAGATGCTGTAACAAGCTCCTTCTCATTAATGCACTCAAAGTCCTAATAGTTTCCTTGTAATTCGTCTACACATCTCTAATTCCATCTTATCGCACTTTCATACATTAGCATGAACACTCCTACTTCCTGTTTCTTTGCTTGTTAGATACATTATATATATATAGATATTTGTGCTTTTGCATCCTTTTTTGTCGTAGCCATACTTGACATATCACATTTAAAGAATGATATGTAACAACATAGTAACACACTAGAATAAAAATATCAGTTTGATCATAAAATTGATGATATGATGCTGAAATATTGTTTAAAATGTAATTCATCAGCCCATTTAATGTTATGAATCAAAATGTCTGTCATGAAAACTGTCTAATAGATTTTTCTGGTCACAGGGCGTGTCACAACATGCTGTAAACACAACACTGGCATATTATTGCGTTATGAAATAATAAGAATAACTGGCTCTGTTTCAGTCTCCAACCCCAAGGACTCTTTTCTTCTCAAAGCTCCACTGTGTTTTCCCCAACTAGTCGCCAACTGCGTCTGACCACTAGGGGGCAGCATGACTTTAGCGGCTTCTTTTTAATGAAAAAGAAACAGAAAAACAGGAACTTGAGTATCTGTTTATAACACAGCCAGCTAAACTGTGGTCTCACATGATTAACCCAGTCGCAGTGTTTTAACAAAGGAGAGAGAAAACATTCAGCAAAATTCCCCAACATGCTGAACTCATGATCAAATGTCGTATGCATCGCCTATCGCCGAAAAATATTAGACATTAATAGCATCAAAAACGGCGTTGATAAAAATCTTGACGATTATAATTTCAAAGTTATGCAACAATATTGTAAAACGTGTACCAGTTACAAGATTGCTGAACTCCAAAAAACATGTTTAGAGCTTATGAAGTCTTTCACTATATAAAATAGTCATGTTAAAACCACTACATGTACGATTTGACCCTGGAACAGCGAGATGAATGGGCTGAAAGCAACTCATAGACTGCAACGATTCCTTACCAGGATTATTTCATTTCTCTACAACCACAAAACAGAATAGATGCTGGAATAAGGTTAGATGCTATAATCAAAGAGTCTACACCTTGCGGCTTTAAACTGTTATGGCATAAGCTACTTTAGTGCAAAAAATACATTCACTATTTTATAGGCCGAAAAGCTTAAGAAACAAACCTTCTAGGATTATCTCTGTCGACTTCAGAATAGCTCTCTAAGTATCTGAAGTTAAAGCTTTAACTGCAGCTAACGGGCGCGGTGGTGGCTGAGCTAACCAGGTCTGACACTACAGGCTGCCTACAGCTGAAAACATGAAATGAATACATTGCCTAAGCATGCATGTCTAACTTTTATGTACAGTAGTTACATCTTGCTAGCCTACAGATGGGCGAATCTTCACAGCTCGCTGTGGCCGGTTTGCTGTGCATCGGTTGCGGGCATAAAGGCTTTTACATTTTAGTCTATGAAAACAGGAGCAAAAATCACTAAATTAAACAGAGTTTACCTTAACAGACCTCTTCAAAGGATGAAATTTCATTTATAATTAATGTCGTCTAACGGCACCCAGGGCTAGATCTGGACATCTTAGGCTCATCTATTCTTTTTTTCCTCTCCACCCTGCAGTGACCCCTTACCCTTTCTCACAGAGGTTTCCCCAACCTTTCGCCACTATACACCCCCGTCTCCCTCTTCATCCTAACTTTGGTGTGCTGTTACAACAACCTGACTTGGCTGAGTGAGAACTGTGAAAGTACAGGAGTACTTCAACCAGTTTCCCCCTATGCCTTAAGCAGAGCTGAAGAAACCTGTGCAACTGCCACAGAGCATTAGCTACAAAGTTAACCACTACTGACTCACTCATCGGTTCTACCCTCCGCCGACATCCACAGCCATAAAATGAGAGACACAGCAATTCTTCTCTGTGTGTGTCTCCTGCATTGGGATGAAGGATTTGACACTCAGAGACAGTTAACTACAGAGCAGAGCAGGCTAGGCCCTGAGCACTGAATGTGGGAGCTTGATGTGTTTATGAGTTACAGTCCATGTGATCTTGGTGCTGCCCTCAGTGTACACTGAAGTCACTGTTCTCTGGCACTATGGAGGGTGCTATCTTATTTACGCACTACAAATGCTACTGAGACGTACATTTGTGTCATTGCGCTAATAAAATGAATTAGAGATATTAAAAGGTAATCACAAATAAATAAAATACACTCATGTTGCATTAAAGCCACACTGTTATTTATACCCATTCAAAACCAAAAGCATAATCACAGTGTACTCTATGATTCATAATAACCTACAACCCTATTAGCTGTCATGAAATCCTATTTGTGATTCCATTACACCAAATAGGTACAGAAGCACACATTTGTTTAGTGGAATCTGTTTATCCTGTGGAAATAATGGCTATTTACACAGCCATGATTATCCAGCTTTGAGAGATCAAATGTAAATCGATGCAGCAGGGAGGTCTGGTTGACTTTGGCAACTGGTGATTTTTATGGCATTTCCTCAAAATGCCATAAATATAAGGATCGTAAGATTGTTTTTGTTTGCTTTCAGAGCAGCCAGCACACGGATAGGCTCATATCAGGATAATCTAACTTTTATTTATTTATTTATGTAACAGCTGAAGGGTACCTCAGCATATTGTAACCTTTGTATGGACTAAATTCAGCGTGTCCTGTCTATTTACTGAACATAATGTCCATAAAACTGAGCAACAGAATAGTTGTTAATGCGTAATTTGCACCAGATATGGTTTCCAGTGCCCACTCTCTTTTCAGCTAAAATTGGTGGCTTGGAAGAACAATGATCTTAAAAGCTAACTTAAATTTCTGCTCTTAATACTGTAATTAATTATCACTCGAATAAATGCATTCAGACAAGGCATTGTGAGAGGTGAATTTTTAGCTAGGCCAAAATCGGACTTCCTTTGCTGTAGACTTAAGAAGAAATTGCTTCTTCTCTTCATATCTAATAGCACTTTCCTTTCCCTTTGTTTCTCCCAGTTAACGATAAATTGGATTCTATTTTTTTGTCTGTTAATAGAAATAAGGTATTATGAGGGTGCTAATCTAATGAATTTAGGTCGGAAATATGCAACTTATCCACATGTTAAATGAGCAAGCTTCTACATTATCACCGTCTCTCATTTAAAAAACTAAATCCAACTGACTGGAAAATTAGTGAGGTGCTACAAAGAGCTAAAACCTAATGACATGAACAACAACTGATTAGTGTGATACAGCGGCTTAAAGAGAATCTTGTATGCATAGTAGCTGCTATTTAAAGACAATGAAACAATAAAAGGCAATACAGTGATATCTCTCTCGCTAACCAGTATTTTCAAATCATGGTGTGAGATTAATTGAAAAGCCTTTGTTGAATCGTAGCCCATGCTACTAAGAACTTAAACAGGAAAAGGATAGGGACATTTTGTAATCTGTATTTGTGTTAAATCACTTGACAAGGCTTGTAAGCACTCCCAAAAGCAGCAGATGTTCATGCCACTTGATAATGGGAAGAAAGTGATAACGGAAGTGATGTTTGATGCTGAAGCACCATGGCAAGGTGTTGACAGTGCCACCAAATATCACTACTGATAGCCTGCACTTATGTGCCAGCCGTGATGGTGTTACAGTGGTGTGCACACTCGACAAACTGTCTGTATCTGAGATGCAAAATGTCTATAACCTCTCGAAATCCACAAAAGGAAATCGTTTTATGTATTTCACTAGGGTGTTGTATAGGTACCCACATTATACATAATTGCATTCAAAGTTAGGGTAGGTAACCATATTCCTATGCATACCTGTCAATGCACTGCAAATTACAGTGTTCAGGCTACAGCATACTGTATCCATGGTAATCTGGTTGTGCCCAATTTGTTGTTCATGACCTTTACTTGGTCAAAATGACGGTGCAATTAGTGAGTGGATTAGTATTTTTCAATTGAATGACTGTACCTTAAAATGTATGTGCGCACGTGTGTGTGTGTGTGTGTGTGTGTGTGTGTACGTGTGTGTGTGTGGTTTAAAAATAATATTATAGGAAGCTTTTGGCCACTAGAAAAAGATCCTGCATCAATTACACATGTCAAGACAAATTTATTTCTGAAGAGTTCATGCTTGGGTGCATTAGCAAACTTCACCCATAAAGATGGACAGTGAATATGTAGAATGTGCAGTTTGCAAACATTTTCTACTTGAAATGCAGGTGAGAAAAAGTCTTCCACAAACATGCACATATTACCATATTAAAATAAACATGTATACAACACTGTGCATATATATTTTTCCAGTGGCTAATGTGACATGGCATAGCACATTAGTGCTTTATATAATATCATAGCAATCCAAAGTTTATACCGTATGGCTCCAAACCCTTTTCTACTAATGCATCAATTATTGTAAACAATCAAAGTTGCCTCACACTAATCATCATTGCAGCACACAACCCTGGATTTGTAAAACATCAGGTTTACACACCTGCTGTTTTGCTATTTCACCCATCAGGAAATTAGAAACTAACTTTTTCTGAGAGGACAGTCACAGTGAGGGAAATACAATTAAGCTCAAGCCTTAATAATTAATTTTATGGTCAATGATCTTACCAACAATTATTTCTGATGCAACTAATCATCTGGAAAATAAGAATCACCCAGACCTTTTTCCATTTGTTTTGTTGCCAAGCACCCAGCAATTTCCCTGCAAGAGTTTCTCATGAAAGCTAGGCACTAGAATAATGCATAGTGGTGGATAGTGTGTCGCAGTGCATAATTTGTTTTTGTTTGTATGTGATCGCCTGCCTCTTTGCATTTTGGGAGACTGTGACAGAAATGGAGCACTTCTCTTTCTGTGTTTTTGTTTTTTTTTTCATTGATGGAAAACCATTCAGTGAAAATGTAGACCAAAGCAGCATTATATGTTTACATACAGTAGCAGAGGAGCAATTTCAGCATTGTTGAATTTCTTGAAATATGATGCATCTTATTTTTACAGTAATTGTGAACAGCGGAATGGAGAGGAGATCTGCACATGATCAACCAAGGGAGAACTAGCAAGAAAACATGAGAGACACAGAGATTAAAAAAGGAATGAATATTAATGGAGCAGATGGCATTTTCCACTAGGATGGGGTCCATACATTATCTGTGTTGTCAGATACATAAAGAAGAATGCTGGTCTTGATGGTGCCCAACAAGATCATTGTCCTTTCTTTAGGTTTTGAAACTTGGATATCGCATATATTTATAGGTTTTCGAATAATAACTGAGCTTCAATGTGTAGCAGGGCGAGGCTAAATTTTATAAGGCATATCTGAGGTTGCACCATAAAGAAAATATAAGAAAGCACTGATTTCTAAAAGTATGAAAAAATGCATATTAATTAAGTAAAAAAACTACTGTTTACTGTCTTGCTTTCAACAAATGTGTTCTTCTCTCAGATCTGACCTCACCTGTTGTTATGGCAAAGAAAGAGGACAGAACCATGAGACTCAAACACTCCAATGACTGAAGATATTCACAGCAAGCTGTGAAGCGGGATTTCTCTGAACTTATTTGAGTATGTATTTGAAAACAGTGACAGAAACATTGACATCTTGGTGTGAAGATCCTCTTTCTGCCTTCATATAACGTGTTGAACAAGACTAGGTCAAAACCTAGTACATAGCTGGACAATGTACTAGGCTTTCTTCCTAGTGTCAGCCAGTTTCAGCCTGCTATCTGTTTGCTTCTCTCCTACTCTCTGTGCTCACATATACAGTAGTAATGCAGCTGAATTCCCAATAAGGTTCTTCTCATTTATGTGTTTTTCTGTTTCTGTTGTCAGTCAATGGAGCAAGTTTGAAATAGTGACTGTAACCAGCACATTAAGACTACATGTACTACAAGATGCTGCTCAGCTGCTGCTAAAATCCTGATTTTATAACTGTGGTGTTGTCTGACAAAATCACCAAACATGTGAGTTAAAGACAACAGCTGTGCTGTGATTTCAGCTATATTTACTTGTAAAATAATCACTCAGAGAGAAAGTTAGGAGGTCATTCATGTCAGCTGCCATGTGGTCAGCATAAAAAGGTGTGCCTGCCAGAAACGGAAAGTACTACCTTATGCTTGTGGGGGAATACTAGCGACTCTTTTCTACAGAAAGTAGCTAAGATTTGTTCAAATAGTCATAAATTTAAGTCAGTAAGGGAGTCTGGAAAGTTGGCAAATCTATGGACAAAGTTGGCAACACTGCTTGTTTACATTGAAAGAGCAACGACCAATGGGGAAACTGGCTCGAATGGTCAGCTGGTCGAGTGTTGGAGTTTCAAAATACATGGTTTGAAACAAAGCCAGCAAAAACTAAGCTACAACAGTGCTCCAACAATTTCTAGTCATAGAAATTCATACTTCATACCTAAATTTACCTGAATCCCCTCAACTGACTGCCCTCAATGAGCAGCAACTCCATAACAAGATCCACTTAAATTGCTGAAAATAGCCAAACAACAAAAGGACACTGGTATTATTCTTTGATATTCACATCCTATTCCCTCCATCTTTGGTTTGAAATCACTGGTTCAATCACTTAACTGTGATGTTGCTCTCTGGTATGACAGTTGGCTTTAAATATACAAGCATTTTCCATGCTAGTAAGTTATCCACCGAACAACTGTGAGGCTTTCTGTAGATCCCCTGTTGAGAACCACTCTCTCTCTTGTCAGTACAACTGAAGCCTCCCCACTCTTTCCGACCTAGTTGAACAGGAGGGTCCGTTAAATCATGTACAGTGGGAGAAATACTGACTTCTTCTTATGTTCCAGTGAAATATGGACAAACCCTGCCTCAACAAAACAGGTCTGTAACTTTAGTGTCTCAATAATGTCACTAAATATGCGCTAGAGTTACCTTCCTTGCCCTCGACACCGGTCTCACCCAGTTCTGGTCACGATTGCGTGAGATGTCCTATCAGCATCAAACTCACTTTGTTCTTCATGTTTTGTTTTTTTTTAATTTCCTTCTGTTTTCTTATTAGGTCACCTTCCCTTTTCTCCATGCACTTCTTTTGAGACCCACTCAGCCAGAGCTTCTGTAGTCTAAGTACTTACACCAACAGCCTGAGGCAGGATGCCCTGATTTCCCACAGCGGGAAAAAGGCTTCTCTGTGACGGCCATCTCTTTTATACCAGTGGTCAGGTTGTGCAGGTAGATTTATGTATTCGACTGCTGATCTCTTCTAGCTACCATCCCCATTGACATACTAATCTCTGTGTAGCCTTTTCTAGTCTTATGTTATCTCCTGTCAGAAATCACATTTGAATAATTTCCCTGAGCAACTCATTGACCAGTTTGTCACATGCTGCTCTTCAGTACAAGCAATAGCATGTTTCCATTTAAAACTTTGGAGATTAGGGAGGGAGATTGCTAGATAATGGCTTTGAAAGGTGAAGTCATTTCCGTTGTGCGAAGTACAGTAATGCTGAGACAAGCCAGCGGGGGGCAAATGCAGAACTGCGGTAATTCGCAGTGTAAATGAACTGAATGACAGATCATCTGTGTGCATCTCTGTAGCCATCAACTCAACAGCCTACATGGCGTTTTAACCAGACGTCAACATGTCTGAATACTTCCAAGGTATTCTTTTCTGCCCTCTGCCCAAACTGAAAAAGTTTTTCAAGGAATTAGTTTTTAAAAATGTCAACAAACTTTGGCTAAACTTTCTATTTTACCAACCTCAAACTGACCTCTTTCGTTTTGTATATTGGAAAACTTTTTCTGGAATGCAACAATGATACATTCAATTTTACTAAATACAGTGAGCATGAAAAAATTGTTCATAAAATATCTTGGTTCGTTCAGGTTTAGTATTATCAGGCAACAGTATGTAGTCTATGTTTGGATGTAAAATGTAATGCACAATGCAAAGGTGCTGCTCATTGTTGTTGTTAAAATTTCTAGAAAAGATTTATAATAAATACATTTTTGAGAAATTTAAATAATATATAAACTGAATAGCAAAGAATACTGTGTTTATATTTGAGTGTCACAGTGACCCTTTGTTGTATTGTATTGTATTGTAAGTGCTCCATGCAAGTATAATTTGTTCAAAAACAGTACAGACTGGTATTATAATCAATCTGTGGACCTTCCCAGGGCCAAAATCTTAAAATAGCACAGTTTCCCCCACTGCAACTGAAAGAGCTGACCGAGTCAATTTATACACCATAATTTTGGAAGGTATAATGGAACTCAGAGCAGGAATAATAGCATATCTAAGGAAAGGCAGCTTCCAGCACTTATCCTACAGTTAAAATCAGATATCAGATTGTTAGCATTGCAGAAAAAAAATGTATTTTTCAGTGCAGCAGTTTGAACAGATCTCAAACAGTCATATGTTTGACTGTATTAGAAAGTAAATGAACAAATTTAAACCATGTCACTCAATGCAAAGAAATCCCACAAAGACAAGATACACCATTCCTGGTTAAGGCTGTAGGCTTGTCACACACCCGCATAATATGAAGGTGTAATTTCTTTCCAGTACTATTTTCAGTTTGGCACAAAGATATGCTTTGCAAGTCATGGATATACACTCAAAATAATGTTTGCTGTTGAAGAATGTCCCAGAGCAATAACTTATTACATATCCAATAATAAAATCCCTGGAGAGAGAAAAACAAGGATGTCTGCGAGTTACATAAACTGTAACACAAGCTCAGCTGTTTTTGTAAAGATGGGTACCTCCACTCCCTAGCCATATAAAAGAAAACTAAATGGCACAAACTCACAACAACTGATATATAAGTGTTTGTAAATTTGCATGTGCTCACTTGGGACTCTCTTTCAACCTGCCAAATCATATTCCAACTGGGACACAGCACTACCATCAAATAAGAAAAGCAATGTATATTGGTTTTTCCTCTCACCATCCCTTGTTACCAGTTTATGACAGAACAGCAAGGGGAAGAGGATAATATTGGAGTGAGGAAAATGGAGATGACAGACAGGACAAAGAGAAAGAGAAAAAAAGAAAAAAAAGAAAAAAAAAAGAATCATAGCCTGAAAGTCACAAGATTAGTTTTAAGAGACTGCTGCAATATTCAAACAATCATTCACAAGATCTGACTCCAGTGGCTCACTGGCAGTGTGTAAACAAACTTAATGTCTACAGCGTGTATCACCATGAATCTCATAACCCGTGTTTGCCCTGTAGCTTTTTCTCAGCCTCCCCCACAAGTCCAGTGGTTTATCACATAAACGATTATTGACTGCTTTGCAAGTCATCAATACCATCAGTGCAGTTTTACATATGGTAAGCCCGGTAACCTCATCACAGTAAGCCGGCAGAGGCAGGAAGCTGAGAGGCTAAACAGACACACCAAGGTCCACAATGAGAATAGAAGAGTCTGGGAGTGGTATTTTCTACAGAACTGTGGAGTCCTTAAATTTGAATGTGGGTTACACTGGATTACTGTAAATGTTAATTATTTGACTGAGAATTTTCTGTGAAAAGGGCATGAATTTAACTCATCACGGATCCCTGGATATGGCACTTTGAAAGTAAAAGAAAGGGCAGAGTGTTCCAGTATTAACAGTGAATTGCTACAAAACAAATCTCACGTAACATGGCTGTGTGATGGTGCAATGTATTGGTATATAAAATGGTGCCTCAGGTCTTGCAGCTGAGCCAAAACAACTTAATGGATTAATTGGGAACCAACAGAGATAATTAGGCCTTTGGGGTTGTATGATTCCACCCCTCGTCGACGGTTGCCTCAGAACTGTGATGTAGTGCGTTCCTGCTGTGTAATCGAGATAATTAGCAGGAATGTTATGTGTCACTGTCCAAAGATTAACAAAAGGGAAAGGCCAAACAACCTGGATGTGGTTCCAGCGTAGAGAGACTTGATAGGATTTATGCGCTGACAAAGATTGTGTCTTGTTTTTGTTTACCTTATTTGAGTCCTTGGAGAAATGAAGATGAAAGATTTAATTTTTTTCAATCTTATAACAAGCATTGTTCTCTTCCATCATACCACGACCAGACACCACAGTTGGAGGAATTGGTCCAACTTTTAACTTGGCAGCCATTAACCAGTGTCCACGCAAACACACTGCGGTGCAAGAATTTCTTTAGCCCTTACGAGAACGTTGAACACCACTGTCATATATTTGTTTCCCCTGAAGAAGAATTACTATTGATAGCTAGCTGTTAGCTGAGACTAACTGACCCAGGGCTTCAGTTGTTTACTGTGCTCCTATTATTGGATGCCAAGGTGTCCTTCTGTGAGGCTGACAGGCACTGAGTAGTAGGCCAAATTGATTGGTCTGCTCTTGCCCACCAAAAGGACCTGAACTCAATTTGCTTGTGATGGCTTCAATTTCCTGGCTGGACAAAATCCCCCCAACCCCCCACCCCTCCCCACCCAATCCTCTCTCCCTTGCTCTCTCTCTCAGCATCCCTTCCTCGCTCAAGAGCTGTCATTTAATTTCATTACTCAACAGGGGAGGTTCATGCCCTGTCACATTTGTCTGTCTTTCGTCCCTCGCTCTGTTAATGTGAATCTCACAGAGAGCTACAGGGAGCGAAGGCTTGTTTTAAGACACTGGTTGTTTTAGCATTTCCTGGAATAGTCTGATTTGCAGTGTTTTACCCGGCGACATCTTGTAAGCAATGTTTTATTTTAAAGAGGTCGGTTGCATGATCTTCATCTGCCCTCTAGATGAGAGAGTAAATTTTTAAGATAAGCTCCGTCTCTTTTTTAGGATGCCCAAAGATGAAAGCGAAGACAGAAACTCAAGTCCACACACATACACATGCACGCAGCCTGCCTCTATTTGTGTGTGTGGGAGACTGTGGTGGACAGATAGGTGTTAGAGATAGGTTTTGTCATCTCCGCGTCATTATTCATGCCAGCATTCAGTTTGGTTATTCGAGAGAAGGTCATCAAAGGTTGGACTAATTTAGGGCTCGCTTTACTAAGCTTATTTTCTTGCACTACATTTCTCAGGAGCAAAGACCCAATTTGCCTCTCCCACCGTGCTGTAGCAACATCTTGTAAACTAATTTCAGATGCACACAATGCCCACACGGTCAACGGCTGATTAGAAAGAAAACAGGATCTAACGCCGGAGTCAAGCATAGAGGTCTTTGAAGTGATTACCTTACATGTTTTGGCCTTGCTTTTGTTGCTTCAAGATAAACATGTGGAGCCACTCAGCATATGCCAGCTTATGTCAAGATGAAAGATTTTACAAGCCATTATCAGAAACCCGCAGATTGTATTGAGGGTATTAGCTTGCCTCAGAAATGTGCCACAACTGCAAAGATCTTGCTCCGATTTCAGACACTGTGGATCGGGGGGTCAGCCTCTCAGCACTTTTAGATGATCTAGATGACAGGCAGGAGATTAAGGGCTGGTAGAATGTGAGGTCCTAAGGATAGCTAATCACACGCTATATAATATAACAATATAAGAAAATATCCTAAAACATTACCGCGCTTTATTCATCTACACTAATCCCTCCATCCTTTCACCCTCTACTACAAGCAGTTTAAAATTCTTAAAATCATAAAATCACAAATAAAAACACAAACCCAGAGAATATTCTATCAGGAATCAGAAAAGCCTGAGAGGAACGTGCACCATGCTCCTACCCAACCTCTCTATCATTTTCTCTTGCTTTTACTCCTCTTTGTCTCAGAGGATATGCTCTCTTCTGGGTGTATTTACCAGCGGTCTTACAAGCTTTTACCTCCAGGAAACAAGCGGCTGATCTGGCTCATATTTTACAATGATTCATCTCGCTCAGTATCAACCATGAGGCATAAATGCGATACAACCAAATTAAGGCCTCTCAGCCAGACAAACAAGCTGGGGAATTTCAAACCCATGCCTTTTTTTTTCATTTAGCTTTGTGAGCCACTGCAATTTATTGCTATATTAAGACTGATTTCTTAAAGCTGTTTTTCATGTTGTAGCTGCTCTTTCCTTACTTTCATTATTTTCATATTTTTTTTCCATGGCAGCACAGTAGAAAAAGGTTTAACAGCAAATAAATACACCTACTGTACACTTGCAGTGAGGTGACACTGTTTTCTAGAACAACAATAAATACTGTAGAGTTACTTAGCTCCTGAGCCCAGGTGTAGCGCTGGTGTTTTATCTGTTTTTTTTTACAACCAAATCAAAATTACATTTCACAATAGTTCATCAAACATGTTAAGTAATTAAGTTTGATCAAAAAAAAAAAAAAGGACTGCCTTCCTTCATCAACATTCATAATTGTATTCTTCATCTGAACACAATGACTGATCCATATATCGAACGTCATTCTATTCAAAAGCAGCCATACAACCTTTAAGCTGTTTGATCAGTTAAAGCAAAGATGACTCCCGCGGAGAGAGTGTTTAGTCTGCACAGACATGCGATGCCCTGCCATCGCTGCAGGTGTCTGTCCTGGCTCTCTTCAAGTGAATCAAAAAGCCCCAGAGGGACAAAGCCAGAAACTTATCCATTGTGTATGGGGAACAAGGGAGAAAGCACCGTGTGAGTGCAATGAAGGGAGAGAGCAAGTTGGACACTGACAGGTCTGCGTAGCTCCAGGGAAATTACACAGATACAGGCTACAGAAATTGCACTGAAACATTGAAGAATCTTCTGTTCTTTGCTTCTCCATATCCATCTGTTCCACACGGTGAAATGATCATTTCCATTATTTTATCGATCCCATCATCAGCCAGAGAGAAAGATACTGCAGGATTTTATCCTGCAACTCTGAGATTAGGTAGAGGATAAGGGTGATTTCCCTCTTCACTAATGATGATTCATTATTATCTTTTTATGAAACAATTAGTAAATCCAAGTCTGACTCTAATTGTGCTGCAGTTCAAGTAGATTGCAAAGGGTGTACCTGTAAAGTATAGTGCAGACTGTGGTAAAATGTATTTATAATAGCCTGGAACAATGATAGTGTGAATGAGTTGATATGTATTGACGTATTGAAGATGCTACATTTATTCTCAATCTATTAACAATGACGTTCTCAGGCAAAATAAAAAGGTGTGACTGTTTAATGTGTTGATTGTTATAATTACAACAAGTTTATATTGGCAAGATATTAGTACAGTACATGTTGCACCTTATAAATTAATGATAAGAGTTTGAAGTGAAGCTTTTCTCATTATTTTCTTTTTTGAAATCATTAAAGATAAAATAGAGAGGAAACATATTCCTGGCAAATGTAATATATCAATATCTGTTTATAAACAAGTCCTCCAACCTCCAACCTATCCCTACCCTTGTATACAACCTATAGGAGCAATAAAATATCATGATTACAATCATAGACATACGTTTTAGGGTCGTTAAACGGTCATGGATAAAGAAATAACGGTAATAGGTTTCACACAAGAAGTAAACAATGGTCTCCTACATGAGACATTAGACTGTGATTTGTTAACCCATCTACACATCAGTATCCACATCAGTACCTGCCTCAAAAACCCGGTATCGGCTAATATTAGTGAGGTGTCAGTTCAAGGATTTCAAGAGCAGTCGTCAAGCACGCCTTGTAACTAACTTTCATTCTGTAATTTTCAAGAATTAATCATTTGTCATAAAAAGGAAGATAATACAAAGTTAACACTGACTGGCAGATCTTTTTAGCACAGCGGGTATTTCAGCAGGTACTTTGGAACCCAGGTACTTTGGTACAAGTTACTGTAAGAGACGAACCAAAAAAAAAGAGAAATTCTTGTTCAGATGAATTCAGATGACTTTCTCCTGAGACAGAACAGAACAGGGTGAAGCACTGTCTCTTCTCTCCAGAACCAAGACAGTTTCCTGCTCGTGTCTCCATTTGAAGGGTAGTGATGTGTATAATACTTCTCACCCTGGCAGGTTCAGTGGTAGATAGAAATGACAGAGGTAAAGGAAAATACGAAGTAAAACTGTGTAGTAGCAGCTGGGAGCTAGAGGGGCAAGAACATATGTGCAGGTCAGAGAGGAGAGAGAAAGGAAAGAACCCTCCAAAAATGCTGGCTACACCATGTCATCAACGTCCGTCTGTCTACTGACCTACTTATACATACACAGAGTATATATGTACATACACAAACACACACACACACGTACAGTATATATATGCTGTGCATTGATTTTCTGTCGAGGAGCTGTTGTGATGCAGCCAGTAAAATTGCATTCTAAAACAAGATAGATTGTGGTGCGCACACAGCTGTGCCAAGCAGATAAATCAATTAAAGTGACCTGATCTGACAAGTAGCCACGTCCTCAGACAGGCTTAATACGAGAACACGCATCCATGAGACTCATGCCTCTCTCTGTCTCACCATGGAGCCTTTCTTTTCAGAAACTCTGATTAAAAGACGGGTTGACAATGGTTCAAGAGGACAAGCCTACCTTTCATTTCACTTGGGCAAGTAGATAATATTTTCTTTTTTTTTTCTTTTTGTCTTGAGCAGATGAAGATTTGTAACCATAATTTTCATCAGAAAGACAGATGCATGACCTGCAACTCATTTTTAATATGTTTTAATAATAAAATAACAAGAGAAACTATTCTATTGAGGATTTATCTGTAATCTCAGTTTCATATTAAGTGACAGTTACACCTTCCTAAAATCTATCTATCTATCTATCTATCTATCTATCTATCTATCTATCTATCTATCTATCTATCTATACATACACGGATAAGCAACTGTCATGAATGCAGTAAAACCTTCTTTCAATTTGCACTGATCCATCCCTCCTATGTCAGCTGAGCATCATCACTGTCAATGCCACAATGCTGGCCATGGCAGGATTGACATCTTGCTCCAAGGCTGTTTCACTGGAAAGCTCTGTAGATCTGGAATAATAGACTGTAAGCTCTGCTTCGACTCCCACTGAATCATGATGTATATCAGGATCAGGTTCTGATCTTTGCAGGTTCTTAGAATGTAACTCTTTATATTAAAAGCCATATCCGTGCAATATATTGGGTATAGTGCAGTCCATGTACTAAATACGGAGTCTTCATGATCAAGGTAACAACTACTATATTACCAGCTTATCAGCAGCTACTCTTCCCATTTAAATTCTGGTTTGTTTATTGAGAAATGTCAGCCCCATACAGCACAG
>NW_019525288.1:3011380-3012758 GCF_002814215.2 Seriola lalandi dorsalis
AGTATAGTAAGGCATAAATAGTCATAAAAACATCGTAGTATAGTGAGGAATAAAAACTCATTAAAACATCATAGTATAATAAGACATAAAAACGTCATAGCATAGTAAGGTTTAAAAAGTCATTAAAACCTCACAGTATAGTAAGGCATAAAAAGTCATGAAAACAACATAGTATAGTAAGGCATGAAAAGTCAAAAAAACTTCATAGTATAATAAGACATAAAAAAGACACATTATAGTAATGCATAAAAAGTCATAAAACGATACATTACAGTAATACATAAAAAGTCATAAAAACGACACAGTATAGTAAGGCATAAAAACGTTATACTATAGTAAGGAATAAAAAGTCATTAAAACGTCATAGTATAATAAGGTATTAAAAGTCATAAAAACAACATTGTATAGTAAGTCATTAAAACGTTACATTATAGTAAGGCATTAAAAGTCATAAAAACATCATTGTGTATTAAGACATAAAAATGTCACAGTATATTAATGCATAAAAAGTCATAAAAATGACACAATATAGGAAAGAATAAAAACTTCATAGTATTGTAAGGCACAAGAAGGCATAAAAATGTCATGCTATTACAAGGCATAAGAAGGCATAAAAATGTCATACTCTAGTGAGACATAAAAAGTCATTAAAATGACATTGTATAGCAAAGCATAAAAACTTCATAAAATCGTCCTAGTATAGTAAGGCATAACAACCCATAAATCATCATAATATAGTAAGGCATAATAATGTTATAGTATAGTAAGGCATAAAAAATCAGAAAAATAAAAAAGCATAAAAAAGTTATGCTATTGCAGTGCATAAGAATGCATAATAATGCCATAGTATAGTAAGGCATAAAAAGTCATACAAATTACATAGTACAGTAAGTCACAAAACCACCATAGTATAGTAAGGCAAAAAAGTTAAAAAAACATTAAAGAATATTTAGGCATAAAAACGTCATAGTATACTAGGGCATAAAAAGTCATAAAAATAAGATAGTTTGACAAGGCATAAAAACTTCATAGTATTGTAAGGCATAAGAATGCATAAAAACGTCATGCTATTGCAAGGCATAGGAAGGCATAAAAACATCATACTATAGTGAGACATAAAAAGTCATAAAAATGACATTTTATAACAAGGCATAAAAACCACATAGTATGGTAAGGCATAAAAAGCTATAAAAACATTCATGAATATATAGGCATAAAAACGACATAGTATAGTAAGGCATAAAAAGTCATAAAAACATCAAAGAATATTAAAGCATAAAAATGTCATAATATAGTAATGCTTAAAAAGTCATGAAAATGTAATAGTATCGTAAGGCACAAAAAGTCATGAAAACAATAATATATTAAGGCATAAAAA
>NW_019525289.1:0-27352 GCF_002814215.2 Seriola lalandi dorsalis
AAGGCATAAAAACGTCATAGTATAGTAAGGCATAAAAACGTCATGAAAACGTCATAGTATAGTAAGGCATAAAAACGTCATAGTATAGTAAGGCATAAAAACGTCATAGTATAGTAAGGCATAAAAACGTCATGAAAATGTCATAGTATAGTAAGGCATAAAAACGTCATAGTATAGTAAGGCATAAAAACGTCATAGTATAGTAAGGCATTAAAAGGTCATAGTATAGTAAGGCAGAAAAAGGTCATAGTCTAGTGAGGCATAAAAATGAGATAGTATATTAAGACATAAACACATCATAGTATACTGAGGCATACAAATGTCATAAAAACATCATAGTATAGTAAGGCACAACGACAGTTTATTAAGACATAAGAACGTCATAGTACAGTAAGGCAAAAAAATGTCTTAGTAACATAGTAGTATAGTAACAATAAATAACTGAAAGCTCTGACACCGAAAGATCGCAGGCTGGTGTAGGGGGTGGAGAGCAGACCAGGGCATAGGGGTGGGACAATGAATGCGGTATTGAGTGGAAGCCAGTGAAGTTGGATTATGGTGGGGGCATGTCATGGTATAAAAACGTCAAAGTACAGTAAGGCAGAATAACGTCATAAAAACGAAAAAATCAATCAACCAACCTTTATTTGTATAACACTTTTAATACAGGTTAGTGCAGTTCAAAGTGCTTCAAAGATTACTGATTTAAGCTTAACAAATCAAGTACGAAAGGTGACAATGAGATACAAGCTATAATATTAGAAAGAAAATAATAAAAGAGCAGATGAAATAGAATAAAATACAACAATAAAATAGAACATGTTTGAAAATATCAACACTTCCTGCTGCTCTCAGATCCTTGTGGGAGACTGTTCCATTGGCTCTGACCATAAAAGCTGAAAGCTGCCGCACCAAAGGTTTTAGTCCTGAGCTTTGGAACAAATTGACATTTTCTCCTAAGGTCCTCTGGCACAAGTGTTAGTATAGTATGTCATATAAGATGTCATGGTATAGTTAATCATAAATGTTTCAAATTTAATTTGTAGTCGAACAGTATTTGTATCATTTACACTTGATGTTGCAATTGTTTTTGTCTGTTGTCCCTACAGTCATAGTATAGCAAGTCATCAAAATACCATAGTATAGTATGTCATACATATGGTCATGATATAGTATTTCAGAAACAAGTCTAGGTCAAATCCTAGTATGTTTCTTGACTCTGGTCAAATCCTGATTTAATAACTGTGATGTTAGTTAGGGGAGAGAGAGACAATTTTCCTTTTTTTTTAAATTATTTTTTCAGGCTTTTGCCTTTTATTAAAGCCAGAGTGAGAGAGAGAGAGAGGATGAGCAAAACTGTAAATGCAGTTTCTGAGCAGCAAGGAAACAAGAGCGACAGACTGTGGCTCGGCACTCTGCTGAGCAGTGGTAGCAGTACCATCACTCAGTCAGTCACATTCAAAATTATAGGGCTGGCCCAGCTGTTGCGGTCCTGCCAACAAAACGTTATTAATCTGAAGAATCAGATTACGACTAAAGCTCTTCTCAGATCTCTTTGTATTTTGCGCTTCATCTTATTTTTTAAAATAAAGTCCTAATAAGAGAGCCACCTGTGGGTTTTCAGTCTTTCCACTGTGGTACATCTGAGGTCCGAGTTTTCAATTACAAAATCTACTGCTTATTTTACAATCCATGAGGGATCTTTCTTTATTGTCTCATTCTCTGGTCCGAGGATGGCAACACCACACGTCCTCTGGCCGATACTCAAGTATCTGCAGGAAAACAACACAAAGAAAACATGCTTCACACTTTGTCTACAAAAAATGTAAATGGTTTTTTGAACTACGTTGACTATTATGAGTATTACATGCAGTTTCTTCACAGTTCTAAATGACCTTACAACTACTAGTACAACATAGAAATACTTCCATATAACTAGTAGTAGAACACATCAACACTAGTAGCATTACAGGGAGTTTACAGAGTTCAATTAAAAAGTTCTAGGATTTTTTTTTACCTTTGGGCCACGTCCACCAGGTTTTCACGAGTGACAGCGAAGAGTCTTTCTCTGTGACTCTGCTTCATCTCATCTGTGAGTCCACTGAGGAAACGACCCATTCCTGCAACACAAACACCAAACTAGTGTCAGATTTTACTGTAGCACAACCCAAACAATTTCACATAAAAGCCCAAGCACCAAAAATGAACTGTAATGTTCATCATTAATCTGTCAATCATCCTTCCAATTAAACCATTAATTGTTAAATCTATAAAAAATCTTTTAAAGTGACATTTTAAAATAGTGTCCTTTGTTTCACCAGTCACAAACATAGTGGTTATTCAATTTAAATTGATACAAATAAAATAAGATAATAAAAACTGGGCAAAAAAAAAACTGCTAAGAGAAACTCAAACATTTCTGAGGTTTTCTTATGCTTAACATCTCAACACTGAGAGCTTAAAGACAAAACAATTAAATCTCAATTTTAAGTATCTAAAAACACCTGCATTACATACATTAAGGTATTTTTAATCATTACAGGACAGTTTAAAAGATTATAAAGTATTTTTGAACCTATTTTCCAGTGTAATGACATTAATGATGCTTGTAATTTAAAGTAAATGCTGAAAGGATTTGATGTGAATTAAGGGCAGTGATGGAGTTGATGTAAGGATGCTTCACAGTTGAATCAAATTGGAGCCTCACCTTTGTCTGCTGGAGCCACAGGTGAGTCGACAGCGGAGAAGACCGACAGTTTGGCTTCATCGATGTCTTGTTGGGTGAACTGTCCCGACTTCGCCCAGTCGACGCCTTTACGAAAAGCAGATAGTGTCTGCACTGAGTTGGGGTCCCTGAGAGACACAGGAGAAATAAACTGGGGTTAACACACTGTTGAAACTCAATGTTTACTCTTTTAAACATTTCTGTATTTAATATTCTACTCTTTCCTGTTCCTCCCTAATATATCTCCAAGCTTATACTCAGCCCCTTCATAACTGAGTTGGGAATATTCATGTTCAGTGAAGGATTGTAGCTCTTGTGGATTCTCCTAGAAAACTAATATCAAAAAATATATTTTGCAAATTCTTTTTTTTTTTTTCAACCCATTAATTTAACTTGGGCAGCATTTTCACAAGTCAGATTCTTTTTAATAGAAGAGGATCCCAACATGCAGATGTCTAATACTGGTAATAAATGTCAAATTGTCAACTCAGCAAGATAATCAGAAAACGCTTCCCATACAACATAGAATGGAGTTGGCGAACATCTCCCCACCTGTACGAGTAAAAGGAGAACAGACCGCCTCCCATCCTGGCACCGCCACCGTAGGCTCCGCCTTTCTCTCTGATCTCTCCATGGAGAAATTTAGCCGTCATCATCCTCGCCATGATACACAAACTGACAGACAGAGAAAGGATAGAGAAGAATAAAGTTATTTAGACTAGGCCCTGGAAGTTTTACTGAAGTTATTTGTACAAAAAATTATGTTTTTTTTCTAAATTATTACAAGACACATAATACAAACAGTTCCCAAGCAGTTGGTAATTTCAACAGTAATTTCATTCAGAGAAAAGAAAAAGCATACAATACTGTCAAAGGTGTTTGAATGTAACTCAAACTGACATTTATGGTGAAATCCAGAACTATATAAACTAAGTGATTAAATAACAGTGCAGTTACCTGGCGTAGTCCTCATGGGAGAACGGTACCGTACGTATACTCTCGCAGACAAAGTTGATGGGAAAGGGCATCTGGAAGAAGGTTTTCATCTGACAGGGCTGGAAATTCAGCTCCTGAGGAGGAAAATGTTTTATATACACCATTAAAAAAAGAAACTGGACCATGATTGAGATGATTGGTGGACTTTATCTCACGCAAGTGGTCTGATATTTTACAGTCAGTGTTGAAATCAAGACTTTCCATATTCTCCTCACCCGCCACTTGCAAAAACAACTGCTTTTTCCGTTTATGGTAATTAGTAAACTTAATGAGACACATTTAATATGAGAAATGGCACAACATGAAATAAGAAAAGCAAAAGTGAACTTACAGAGATTAGTTTCCTGCTCGGTCCAGAATCATCCAGAGGTTCTAGTGGTCTCTTTGTTAAAGGAATAACATCAAAGAAAAGAAAAAGAATAAGTAAAAAGCATTTCTGATTTGTTGAACAAGTCAATATGTCAGATATTCTGACTGGTATATTCACCCAGTGTGCCTCCTGAAACCTTACCTCAGTAATATTTGGTCTGACAGGTTTGCGCTCCTTCCTGTTTTCAGAGACGTCCCTGATAAAACTCTCCAGCTGTGCTGCTGTGTCAGACAGTTTCTGTGGAGTTGTGTTCACTGCACACCTGTAAGGAACACACATTTAGATCTGAAGTAAGACAACTATGCTATGTTCATGATGCACAGCCTGTACATTGTATCTATATTGATATTCTTTTGTTAAATTGCAGCAATTTGAAAAACACAAATAACAGAAAAAGCCTACAGTGCTCGTACTGCTGGAGATGATGCCAACATCATTCATCATCAGCAGCTGTAATATGAACCCACCTCATGTTGTCTGGGTTGAGAAGGTGCTTTTTGATCCTGGGTAATGTTCTGATAACTTGGCTCAGGTCTGGCATCTCAGCTATTCTCTTCATGAACTTCACCTAATGTTCAAATAAACAAAACACAGAACACATATCATCAACAACTGAGCTACAACACAAAGACTGAAGAAAACAGTCTGACATGCAGAAGTGGAAACTTACAAACATGACACAACTGGGCAGTGTGGTCAAAATCACTATCACAGTGTTGTTATGGGTTTCGATAATAAAGAATTGAGTAAGTTTGAACCTGAAGACATCAGGTGTTCAGTTTGTTTTGATCATGTTATTAACTTTTATATTGGAGCAAAGCCCTGTATCTTAACATTCAGGAAGAATCCATCCCCTTTCTTGTGGACAGTTATGACTACTCATGCATCAGGAGCACTTCTTTGTGTTTCATGACCATCAAAATCAATATGATAAATTTGTGCAGAATCACAAAAAATAAACTGATGACGCATCACGTGAGTCAATAACCTCAACTAATTCTGGTACTTTTTAGTCATAATTTCCTTGTAATTGTTCATTTTGACAACAGAAATTTTGATACATGATATGATCACACAATCAAAATATGACTTAAGTGAATATATATACATACACACATATATATATAAAAAGATAATATAAAATAAATATAAATATTTTTACATAAAACATTTATTTATTTATAAATTCTTGTCCAGTCATTCTTACATACAACCCAGTGGAACAGTGGATTGTGAATTATGGTTAATAAACTGAATTAAAATATACTTTATATATTTATATATGACTTCATTTTAGTAGTTGAGCTGTTATGGAGCTGCACTACTCTGGAAAGCATGTGAATAACAACAGAGGGATGCTGGAGATACAGTTGTCTGAGACAACTAAGGCATTGTGATGCTCCAAAACATACATGGCATCATCTTAGCTTGACCTATGTAAGTATTAACAGACAGGTACCTGTTCCATTCCACCGAAACTCTCCTGAAGGTCTCCTGCTGGAGTCAGGTGACGGCCTGCACGGGTCATGGCGTACATGTGACCGGAGTAAGAAATCCCATTGGCCAACTCCTGCGCTGACGACATCACCAGCACCCTCAGGCGCTCCTCGTCATCAAAGTGGGGGCTGGAGGAAAGACATTAACAGTCAGACGTGATTTGTCAAAAAAAACAAAAAAATCATCATCAATCTATTAAATGATAATACCATACTGACATTTGCTCATGTTTCTCTGTTTGTGTTGGAGGACATACCTGTTGAATATGTCGCTCCACAGCTGGAACATGTGAGGAAGGTTCCTCTCCAGGCAGGAGGACGACAGGAGGACACCCTGTCACAGAGAGCACACAACATCTCTTCAGTCTTCATCACATGGGTGAACACACAATTACAGACCAAAACTTCAGTGGTTCAGTCGAGGAAGGCAAGGCAAAGATTCGCTAACGTCTTACTCATTTCAAGGTTTTAAAGTTTTGGTTTAAAGGTTAATTTTGCAATTTATTCCCTTTTTAACTACTTCAGTTAAAGAAGACATTTTTGGATCGCAGCACAACATCCAACAGGATGGACCAGGGACTTGGACTCGGCACTGACCTGCTCGAACATGTCCAGCTGGGTGGAGTCAGGGATGACATGGGTGGAGACAGACATACCCCCTGTCCTCAGCTCCATCTGCTGGGCCTGTTGCCTGTAGTCTAGACCTCCAGAGCCCATCCTAATGAAACAAATAGAAACATGCATAAACACTGACCTGGAGAGGATGTAGATTTAATAAGGGGGGGGGGGGGCTTTTAACCAGCTTCTTCTCTGCAGACTGACAGGTTAACTCACCTGGTAATAACACTGCAGAAGAGTGGGACATAAAGCCTGAGATCCTCTGGTAAGGTGTTGAGACTACACATGGCTCTGAAGTAAACCAAGCCGTTGGTGGGCTGCTCACAGTACTGGACCGGCACGCCTCCTGTGGAGATTAGGAGGGGAAAGCACTTCAGAGTGTCATCAAACACTCTTGACTTGAGTGATATTGACAAAAATACCACGCTGCAATCACTGTGCAAATGTCACAAGTGTGACATGGTCGACACTGCGCTGTACCTGCAGTGCCGTTTTGAACAGGAGTGATGGGTATGGTCGGCTCGATGTCGGACACTTTGAGCGCAGGCAGACAGGAGGCATCCTGGGTTTCACTCTGAACAGCCAGCAGCTCCAGACCTTTCCGAGAAGGCAAATACATAACTGTAATATCCAGTGGAATCACAAGCGCTTTACATTACATCCTGAGTCAGTCACACACTTACAGGGTTCTGGTCGAAAACTTTACACTGGTAATCTAGTGTGTATCACACACACTAACTGAAGAGGACTGAGGAAGTGTCTTAGAGAGTTAGGGCCCCCTCCATGCCCACCCATATGAATCTGGAGTTGAATGGAGTAATTAAATTTGGCTAATGACACTCTTTACTTTCAGACATCCTTTACTGTGTACACTCACATGGCAACACAATCTCTTTTTTTATGAGTTTATCCCATGTTTTTCTGTAGGTGTCCCGTATAGAAAGATGAGCTTAAACCCTGAGAGTGTTAATTAGTGCCACGGGTGCTCAGCTCCGAGGCACTCCTCTACAGCTAAAATAGCTGACTCTTCTAGTCGCGTTGCTCTCCTCCCCAGTAATGTTAAATTTAGCACAGAAAAAAACATAATAGTGCTAATTTAAATAGCGGTTCATGGGATTTATTAACCCTCAGGGGTCCCTCTTTCCTTTTTTGGACATTTTCTTTACTTTTCTTTTTTGATTTGCTGATCATTTTGGCTGTGTTACAGCTGAAGGTATGGATGGAAAAACGTCATAGTATAATATAAAATTTCAAAAAACGTCATAGTATACTAAGGCATAAAAATGACAAAAAAACGTCATAGTATAGTCAGGCACAAAACGTCACAGTATAGTATGGCATAAAAATGCCAAAAAAAGTCATATTCTAGTAGAGCATAAAAATGCCAAAAAATGTCATAGTATAGTCAGGCACAAAACGTCACAGTATAGTAAGGCATAAAAATGCCAAAAAATACATATTATAGTAGAGCATAAAAATGGCAAAAAACGTCATAGTATAGTATGGCATAAAATTTCAAAAAATGTCATAGTATACTAAGGCATAAAAATGACAAAAAAACGTCATTATAGTAGAGCATAAAAATGGCAAAAAAGGTCATAGTATTGTATGGCATAAAATTTCAAAAAAACATCCTAGTATAATAAGGCATAAAAATGGCAAAAAATGTCATAGTATAGTCAGGCACAAAACGTCATAGTATAGTAAGGCAAAAAAAATGCCAAAAAAAGTCATATTATAGTAGAGCATAAAAATGTCAAAAAACGTCATAGTATTGTATGGCATAAAATTTCTAAAAAACATCATAGTATAATATGGCATAAAAATGGCAAAAAACGTCATAGTATAGTATGGCATAAAATTTCAAAAAATGTCATAGTATACTAAGGCATAAAAATGACAAAAAAACGTCATAGTATAGTCAGGCACAAAACGTCACAGTATAGTAAGGCATAAAAATGCCAAAATAATACATGTTATAGTAGAGTATAAAAATGGCAAAAAACGTCATGGGATTTATTAACCCTCAGGGGTCCCTCTGTCCTGATCATTTTGGCTGTGTATGGATTTCTGCAAGAAAGTGTCTTTTTTTTTTTTACATATTTTTAAAATCTAATGTCAGTTACTGTTACAGGTCTATTATACACTGGTAACACATTTTGTACCCTCTGGGGTTCCTCGCGTCCAAAAAAAGGACACACAAAGAAAATGCTATACAATTATCATATATCAATATTTTTTTCTGCTTTTTTTGCATAAATGTCTTAAACCACTTCAGTTCTGCTCAAACCTACCAAATGATTATTAGTTTTCAGGATTTTAACCCTTTAAATGCCAGTTTGAAGACATGTTGCCTCTTGTTTTATTAAAAAAAAACAAGACAGAATATGAGATATTTCCTACATAATACATGATGGAGGGATGTGACATTGTTTTTTTGAGTCTTTTATATCAAGACATTTTTCAAAACCAGAATATGATCAGGGTGACTTTTGAACACTGGAAATAAATCATGTACTCATCCCGGCAGTAGCCCCCGTGGCACTCAAAATTTCCCTGGAATTTTCTAGTAGTGTGTTTGAAATTCACTTTGTGGCTCAACTGCCATTGACTGATAAATTCATTAATCTACATTAAATCCCTTCCACCTGAACTCCAAGTAGGAGAAAAAAAGTCACCCTAAGCCAATTGGGAGGTCAGACAGTTTTCAACAGGGACAAAGTCTCAGAGTTGATTTGTGACACTGTTCATCATTGTTACCTTTCTCATAGATCTCCTTCCTGTCACTGTCAGACAGAGCCTGGATCTTTTTCTGAAGCTTCTCCTCCTCAGCCTGGGCCTGTTTCTCCAGGTAGGCCTCATCTGGGCTCATAGACAGGGTCAGTCTGTGTGTGTTCTCCTGCAGGGTCGGATCATAGTGAGCGGGGGAGTCAAAGCGGGACAGAACAACATGAATTAGCATCAAATCCTGAAGTTCAACTGAAGGAGGTGACATGAAGTCATTCCTGTCAGTAGGTATCTGCCCTGCTATGACCTCATACAAGAGACAAAAAACCAAACCAGCTCCAAAGGGCTGCTAAACCTGATCTTTGACCTCTGAGGGACACGAGAAACAAATTTCCCCTACAGGAATCAAAAGAGATTCACATCAAGCTTTGACTTTGTAATGCATTTTCCTCCCTGAAGGCTGCAGGGGAAATTGTCTGCCAGAAAATATGGACCTGCAATAGTGGATCTTTGAATCTTTTTGTTGAAAGTTTTTTTCTCAAATATATAATTGTAAGTACATAAGTTCAGTATGCATCGTTATCCCCATTTTCATCTTATTTAAGAGATCCACCCCTTCCAAACTCCCAGACATTGGGAGTTAGTGGTGCAGTCACAAGGACATCATACTGCACTGGTTTAACAAATAAAGATGTGAATCCCAGTCTGGAGCATGTTGTCCCTTTTTTCGTCCACCAAGGAGGTCATCACCCATTTTCACCTATGTCTATTCATTTGTCAGCAGGATTACACTAAAAAGTAATGAACCAATGTGCATCAAACTTGGTGGAGAGATGGGGTATGGACCAGAGAAGAACCAATTAAAATTTGGGGCAGATCCCAATCATTTACTATGAATATTAATTTTTTTCTCTGAAGTCTGGTGTATGTTGTTTGACGTCTGTGCTCTCTGAGCGGCCTTCTAGTTTGTTTGTTCATCTATTTGTCAGCTGGATTACACAAAAGGTACTGAGCCTTTTTGCACCAAACTTGTTGGAGGGATGGGAGATGGGCCAGGGAAGAATCCATTAAAACATGGTCTGGTTAAAAGGGGCAAAACCAGGAATTTTATTATCACGTTCCTCAACAATGTGAAAAGAGAAAGAGAGAGAATGTTTCTGTCAATTTCTCAGGAAACACTGTATGGATCTTCTGACTTACTCTGTTTTATGGCAAATCATTTATTTTATCAGACTACTTCCTTTTATTTTTCCATTACGAGAAGAGGTAAGAAGTAAACAGACATGTGTAGGATTGTTTGTCTTTGGCAGAGATATGCGCTCCCCTGAGTGTCATTACAGTTTTCCTCTGCAATCCACTTGCAACAATACAAGTGACACACAAACACTTATATTTAAAATAATGCTAGTTTCATTCACCTTAAAGTAGTGCTTGACTTTGTCCTGAAGGAAGAGAGGGTTTTCCACCAGGGCCTGTTTGAACTTGGCAACGCTGTCACTGATCTGCAGCAGCTGTACAGGGTCACCATCATGGTTCCACGATGATGCTATATACTAGAAACACACACAAACGAAATGTCAAGAGTGAGGAAACCAACATGTAAAAACTGTTTTACATTGTTAATTGTTAATGTTTCTAACTGTCCGGATGGAGCTTTATAAATATGTGTAGTGTGCTTGCGGTTGTGGACACAAAATGAAAGTTAAGCAATAAAAAGCAGTGAACTCACCGAAGCCAAAGACAGGCCGAAGTTGGTGGACTGGTGTTTCATCTGGATCTCGATCTTATGGAGGAGAGCCTCTATTCTTTCTTCCTCAAAACCATTCCTGTGTCAGATGACAAGTAGAAATGAGTCATATAGTGTGGACATCTCTTTCTGCTTTCTTCCCACTGACTCATTTAACCGTCCATTCTTAATCATACATGTAGATAAGCTGATCCTACAGTGACGGTATCGCTGTATTCTTTCAATCGCTCTGGACTCTGGACTTTAGGAGTGACATGTAACAGAAATATTGTGCAGTTTTTGGCTTTTGTCACTCTTGACTTGAAAAAAAGAAAAGAAAAAAAAACAGCAAAAAGAAAAAGAAAAAAAGAACAAATAAAGTTGGGAATAGTTTGCTTGTTTATTTTCAGTGAAACAGAGAAGCCAGACTGTGTCAGAGTGATGCACATTATAAGTGGTGATGGAGCTGCAAAAGCAAAATTTGAGTCAGGTGTACTATTAAAATCAGTAAACAGTGTTGGCCTGGCTTATGTTTATAATAAGAATATTTTCTATTCCCCTCGGTATCTACTATTTTGAAAAGTGCTACATGTAAATCAAATCCTTTACACCTTTATCGGAACAACTTATCTGTATTAGAACAGACTTCTCAAACAAATTACACTATCATCAACTTTGAGTTCTACTCCTCATTTCCACAGCAGATTTTATGAGCTGTTAATAAAATCAAGCCATTAAACATAAACTAGAGCAGCCACTGGGACTGTGGGACTTACTCTATAATGTCATCGATGGTTTGGGTGATGATTTGTTTCACCCTCTCTGTGTCCTCCTCGGCCATTCCCTGCAGTCCTATGCTAAACGACGCCTCTTTGGTGCTGCCATCGTATCTGCAGAATAGGACATTTCAATTAGCTATCAATAAATGCATTAATGTAATGGAGCTTTTAATAGCTCTTATTAAAAAGACAAATGATCTAATACTTCAGATCATTTGATACGAGCGGGATAGGTTGGTCTTTGGATACAAAAATGGTCATTAAGTGTCAGCACTCAGTCAGTTAGTTAGCTTTCCAACCTCACTGGTAAAATCAAATTGTAACTGATCCAAACTTGGTATGATAGAGCTTTGCTGTTATTATTTTGAAGCCTGTGTACACACCCTACGACAGAGGAGAAGTCGGTTCCTAACTTGGGTTCGATGAGAGCTTTGTAGAAAGGAGAGTTTGGTCCAGAGATCATCAGAGAGGACAGCAGACTGAGAGTGAACCCTTCAAATGTGTCAGTGATGCTGGACAGAAAAAACAGGGGGATAAGGGATCAAATGTTAAGGAATAACAGAGCAGGGTTAAAGCTTCACTTTTAAAAGAGAACTGCTGTGTGGTGTCTTGTATGGAAACAACACCACTACACAAGCTGCCATAGGTAAAGGTCAAAAAAGATCAGCAGCAACACAAGATGCAGAAAACAGTATCTGTGGCTTCATAATCCTTTAAATGTCATTCTGCTTTACAATGTGTTTTCTGTACAAATGTCTTGGTGAAAAAAACACAGCAGAAAATAGAAAGAGATGATGTGATCTTACTCTCCCAGCAGGTAGCTCACACACAGCGTGTTCTGCCTGGCTGGATCTGGTGCCAGAGCATCAGGGCTGCAGGTCACATGGTCCTCTCTCTGAGGAAACCAAGAAAACTCAGTGAGACAGGACTGACGATTCAATACATCCACTACAGACAATATATAAAAGACATATAGCAGAATATCTTACTCAGTCTTAGTCATTTTTAAGTCAAATGCTGCAGGAAACCTTTGAGTTTAATAGTCAGGATTGTTACAGCAGTTTTGTTATCTCAAAGACCACATTCACCTTTCACCATTAAATGTACCAGTAATATGTCTGATTTATGGACTAACAGGGCTGCTCCATTGTGGCTGGGAGGGGACCTCTGTGTTCGGATTGATGCGTTCAAACTTGGACAGAGCTTCCTCTTCAATCTGCTTCAGATGCTGCTCCAAAGGCAAATCTCCATAAGTGAAGAACCTGAAAATGTTTAAAAAAGAACACACTGTGAACCATGTTTGATTGTTACTCTTATTCCCTTTTAAAGTCAGTGTTTTTATTTTTTGCACTGCACTGTACATGAAACACTGTTTGTCGCTTCATTATGGGACAAGAGCACTTTTCCTTTACTTTTCTAGGCTCTGTATCAGTATAGCGCATGTGTGTGTGTATGTGTGTGTGTGTGTGTGTGTGTGTGTGTGTGTGTCAGTCCCTCTACCTAGCATTGCTGGGGTGGTAGTGTGTGGCGTGGAATTGTTTGAGTTGCTCCCAGGTAAGGTCGGGGATGGCCAGAGGTTCTCCTCCTGACACCACAGAGTAGGTGTGGTCTGGATACAGCTTGTTCTGAAGGTGCTGGGCGTACAGGCGCTCATTGTCCGACTGTGAGAATGAACACACACACACAAACACACACACACACACACACACACAGCTTTTTAATAATAATAACAATAATAGTAATAATAATAATGATAATAATAACGTTTAATGATTTAATTATGCAGTATGAACACCTCGGATATCTGTGTAGTATTTAACATTGTCCCAATTGAAGTCATTAAAATAAGTGTCCTCACTCAATCGTTACAATGGACCTGACAAAATGGAAATAATGTGAGTATTAATGACCTCACTTGCAGACATCATGTAGGGGTATGTTATTTTAAGCCTATCCTAACAGAACATTATACTAAGCTTACATACACTACAGTGTATGGGAATAGATCATTGTTATCCTCATGAAAGTTTAATGGCAGTGATTTAAAGTGTTAACTTACAAAAGCCCCTTTCATTTCATTGAACACCACTCCTTTAAACACTAGGGGGGAGCTGGGATCTGTGGGATTTTCATTCTCGAGCCTCCAGCCCTCCTGCCTGGAAAAATAAAACACAATCCAGCCACATATCTCTGATTTAGTCAATATGACTGTAACAGAGCGGACATGTGATATTCACTAACACTCTTCATGATCTGTTTTAGCCTAATGTAGTGTAATGTAGTTAGCAACAGAATGACACAGAATCAGAGCAACATAACTGAAAATAAAATGAAAGTGAAGTTGCATTGTTTTAAGGCCTTCACATACTTTAATCCAGTTACTGTGACTGTCCAGCAACAGTCAAAACTCACCAGAAATCCTGCTCCCGTAAACAAGGGAAGAAAACTGCGTCCAGATAGACGGACAGAAGGTTCTGGAAGTCTTTTCCATTTTGGGTTGAGAACGGATACATGGTGTAGTCACTGGCTGTTCAACAAACAGAAAAATACCATTGCACAAAGCTCATCAGCTACTTCCGCAGCTAGCTAAAGTTGGGAGTCTTTTTCTATTCCGTTATGGTGAAGCTTCATCGTCAGCTATTCTGAGTATGTACTGCTGCACGTCAACACTCCACAACATTTTAAATAACTTAAACACAATGATAGATGCATTAAACAGTGTGTTCTGGGCACTAAATACTACTGTAGGAACTGTTTAGCAGTGTAAGTGCATCAAAATAACCTAGGACTAATGAACACCTCTGGTAAGGAAAAAAAGGATAATAGGACTGACTATTAATGTGAATATAAACACACTTTTCTGTACCTGTGAAGGCGTTCATGAAGGTGGACAGAGACCTGTTGAGCATCTTGAAGAAAGGGTCTCTGCAAGGATATTTGTCAGATCCACACAGCACCGTATGCTCCAGGATGTGGGGAACTCCTGTGCTGTCCATGGGGGTTGTCCTGAACTGGACACTGAAACACAGTGAAAGTATTTTAGTTATCTTTTTTTTTTTTTTTTTTTTTTTTTACTTTTTGTGCAAGGTTGTGCAGTGACTTAGACGTTGTATAAATAAAACACTGTTACATAAACACAAACATTTCAAAATCAAAAGTGAACCGTAATCGCAGAGATGGAGTTAGAATAATCGTACTCTACTACAGTCAAATCTGTTTTGAGTAACGAATAACGTTTTTCAAACCAACCTGAAGAGGTTGTTGGAGTCATCTCTGGCTGCATGTAGGTACTGAGCTCTAGTTTTATCATGACTCAGCTTCACTGCTGTGAGAAACAAGTCAGGGACCGCTACAACCTAGAAAAGAACGGGTTGAAAAGAACACAATTAACAGCTGAAACTAACATTTTTTTCACATCAATGGTTGTCCAATAAGGTCAGTGAAATTATAGTGATACCTTCAATCATAAAACAGACAAAATTCACATTATGTTCTTTAAAAAGTCAACCAGAAAATAGAAAAGCATTTTCCCCATTCATGAAAGTTTACCAACCAAAGTTTTAAGTAGATATTTCCAAGCTTATTATAGGAGTTAGCAGACTGTTGTATTGCGACAGTTACACTTACCTCTTGGACTGTAAAGCCATGGATTTTCTGTCCTGGTTGATACTGAAGAGCCCTCTCTGCTGAAGTGCTCTTCAGCCTCCAAGTATGCTGCTGTCCATTGAAACTGCAATAATATTCCATAGCATTCAGAATAATTCACCCATCATTGCACAAACAAAAAAAGATCTATATGTTTTGGTGTTTCACAGTGTACAGCATGGTGTGTACTGGCTGATACATGCCCACAGTAGTCAAGCCAAATTTCACTTATATAGCCCTTTATCACAAATCATAAATTTGCCCCACCCTCTGTCCTAAGACCCTCAAATCACATGAAGAAAAATCAAGACTGGTTTTATCATAAACAATAATTCTCCAACAAACCAAGTCGAGGTTTCATGACCCTAGCCAGCCTTGACCCACAAATTAAGAATAATAATGCTGTTTAATCAGTTAATAAGTTTCCTCTTCAATAAAATCTATGTCTAAAACATACTGCAGTCATAACTTGTATGTGGTACAGGTAATATGAAAAACAAACAAACAAAAAACAGATTTAATTCATATTTCAATGTAGATAACTTTCCAGAATGTACATGGGTTTCTTTTCTGCAGTTACACTCGTTGGCAAAACACCTAATTGGTGTGAGACCATATGCAAATGATGTTACAACACGTTATGTGATCTACTCTTCTATGGCCTGTAGAAATTTAGTAGTGTTTATTAATGTAACACCCATGTAAGCTAGTATCACCGTGCTTTCCTTTAACATGACATTCCCAGCATATCTATTCAAAAGCCTCCAGATGACTGAACCTGCTATTCCCTTAAAGACTAGCTAGCTAGATTAGCTAAACAATAGCAAATATACAAGTCTCCACGGTTAACTCCAAAGGCATGCTTTCTCATCTCTGGTTGCATCAGCTGTTTCATCAGCATATGTCACATTTCGACAAAGTCAAACCCCCTCTCATCTATAAAATCACAATATATTGTCACATTTTCAGTCAGTAAATGTTGTCGTGACGCTACAAATTCAACAGTTCACACAGGTATCATTGAATTGATGCAGGTGTGTTAGCTCTAGCCTGACTGAACCGTTAGCTTAACTTACCTTAAGTATCGAAGTTTCTGGAGCACCGCCTTCGTTTGCCGAAACATGTTGGTAAATTATACAACGACGACTGTCTCTACTATGTCCGTTTATAAAAGTACGTAAGTTTAAATAACTTTTGTCAATAAATACGCATTATTTTGCCTGAACATACCTAGTCTGTGTCCTCTCATGCCGTCTGGTGCAGTTGACACATTGGGTCGATTGTATAATGTCAACAGAAAAAACTACGTAGCACCTGCGCAGATAGCAGATCTTATAGTTATTTCCTTCCCAGGTTTACCAATCCTACTACAATGCAGCTCTACACAGACATGCCGAGCAATTTTTGGCACCCGTAAGCCAAACCTCCACCTCGAAGCATTCTTGTTTCTGGTTGGTCGGGCTGGGAAGAAGAGAAGATTTGATTGGCTAAACGCAAAATCACTTTAAGTTACTGAACCCTGATTGATATGGGGGCAAAATTTGAAGGGCAGCCAATATTGTAAAACAAATTCAACACCATCTGATATCAGACTAAGTTTAGCTTTGTTGCAACTAGTGATTTTTAAACAAGCTACGGATTATATCCTCATTTATTTAATTTTAAATGTGATTCAGTCTGTCTTCCCGCAGATGTCGCCATACGATCACATTTGAATAGATAAATTAAGACCCAGTCAGACGTGAGTTTTTTCTTTCCTTACTGTTCCACTCTGGTAGCCAAAAGTTTAAAGTGCAGTGGGACACATATATTATTAAAGTTCAAGTGTGCAATTTTGCTGTCAGAAACTATAATGCAATCACCCACATTTATGTTTTAAACTTCCTGTAAATTCCATTGCATTAAATTGGTAAAGCACTCTTAGTTCATAAGTCAGTGTTGCTTAGCAACTTTTATGAAGCCATGACATTGCAGATTTCTTTTACAGTTAGGTAGAGCTTGAAAAATGAATAAAGAATCTGTGTTTAAAAAGATGCTTTTCACCGAGAGATCCTCTGCAGTTGACATTAGTTCAACTGTCAGTGATTGGTGTTTTTTGTTTTGTTGTGACCCAGTTATGACCTCTTTATAGTCTGCAGTGTGTGACTGTGTAAAAGTACCTTTTTTGACATTTGATGTAACTTAAATCTGTAGGCTTAGAAATCTTCCTTCAACCTGTCCTTTCTCCTTGACGTTCTTTTTAATTCCTGCTATATTAAAGACTAGCATCAAAGTTTCAGAACCAATGCAAAGTTGCCAATGTACTGTACATATTCTGTGTGATCTGATACCAGTACTTATTTAATACAATGTGTGATCATTGCTGGATTAATGTGTTACAAGGCCCTGGGACAAAATGGAGCTTCTGCTGGTCCCTTAATACCCATTCCTCCCACTCTTTGTGCAATGTGCACAGCAGTCCAGTGCCATAATGCTAAATTTCTCCAGGTTTGCCTTGTGCTAATTCTATACCATTCAAATTCATTGAGGAATATACATCTTGTAAGCAAATCTCTTGTCACAGGGACCATTTTCAAAATACACCTTTAAGATCAGGAAATTAAGCAGCCTTTATGGCCTCATCATGGTGAATGGTGATCTGGTAAATCAGCCTTGAACACGCTACATTCAAATTCAAAAAGCCATTATTACTGTACAGTGCCTGGCTGCATCATTTATTCAATTTCAATTTTCAATTTTCAGGTACCTCTTACCTATTATTTTAATACACATTTTGGTGGAAGCCAAATTGACATATTTGAAACTTCGACTATAACTTTTAAACTATAAAATTACAAAGCAATGACCTAAAATCAGCCAATATAATTTGTTTTAATGCAGGAGAACATGGCTGGAATAGTTTGTGCATTTTAGCCGTGTGCTTTTTCAGGGGCCACCTCCTGTGCAGTTTTCATTCCAGGACAAAATAACTCCTAAAAGGCAAGAAATGCAGCCATCTTTGAGATCAAAATATAACAGAAAGGTTACAAAAGTACGATATAGTCACAACAAACCTACCGCAGAGCACTGCAGACTCTCAATGCGATCCTATGGGACTAGAATAGGAAGAGTGCAGTCAGTTCTCATTATAGTAGGGACTCTCAAGCAGCATGTGAAACTTTGTTCTTCCTTGCAAAAATCACTCTGCCTGTACTGACAGCAACAGTAGGCTGCCTTTCTTTTTTTTCCTTTTTTTTTCTGAATATCTTTTGAGGCACCCACGGTCATCCCTTGTGTTTCCACTGACAGCATGTGGGAGATTTTCCAGCAGCATGAATAGATGGCCTTGGTGGAGGAGGCAGGAGGCTTTTTGACAGAGCAGGAGTGTCCTCCAACGTGTTAGCTGGCTCCAGCCTGCCACTGCATGTTCATTATCACCAAAAACCTTGGTCAGACAAAGTGGAACGAAACAGACACACCACAAAAAAATATTAATCAAAAACTTGATTTCATGAAAAACAAATTGTGACCATGAAGTGACATAATTTCAGTGAAATTTTATTTGTTGTTTTAAATCACATTAATACAGTGGGCATAGTTTCAGTGATTGCATTACATTCGTGCTTAGTTTTTCCTTCTCTACATATAACACTGTTTTCATGTTCAAACCAAACAACTTCAGTCTTCAACTGGTGATTTTTATGTTTTAAACATTTTGGCAGCATGCATCGTGCCTCGTTACTTTGATGTGCTCTGGCTGAAGCACGAAATAATGCAGGAACGACCAATCAAAAGTATAAAATTATGTGATTTCAAAGAAATAAAAACAATTTTATTTGCTGGTAGTTTTTATTTCCACGTTTAGTGCAACATGAGCTCATTGCTATTTACCAGGAAGAAGAGGACTCACATAAAAAAACACTTTCTTTCTCTTTATGTTTTTTCATGAGAATAGAAACAATGCACCCTCATCAACTAAATTGGAAATGGAATAAAAAAGTTGGTCACAAAAAAAGAAAAAAAAGGAACATAAAAACAAAATTCTGCACATATTTTTCACTTCCTTCATATATAGGATTATGCTGTAGTGGGGAAAATTAGCAAACAAGTTAACAAAGTCATTTTTCATTTCATGGTGACTTTAAGGTCAACTGAAGGATTATGTCTCTGTGGGGTTGAGCAAACTCCCACTTTGGCTCTCAAAGCCCTTATTTGAATAAAGTAATAAACACATGATGGTCAAGCTATAAACAAGACTGGTTTTTGTGTTTTGTGAAAAGTAGAAATTTTTACACTTGACAATGTGGCTGTGAACAACAAAGCCTCAAATGTAATGCAAATATATTTTCCAAAGCACAATTTATGTTATGGAGAAATAATATTGCTCTACATATACAGTACTGTACATGTAGTGCTGTCAGGAATGTGAATGACTGGTGGCATGTTGGTGTTGGTGTGTTCTTTGCTTCAGGTAATCCCAAGGATTTTATAAAGGTCTGGACTGTCCAGACGCTGGTTCATCCAGCTTAAGCTATCCATCAGTGTCAGATGGAAAACAAAACCCTGCTTTTCCCCGCTTCTGTCTTTTCAGCTTTGTTATCCAGCAACAGTTTGAACAAAATGGATTTTTCTTTCTACATCAACAACAAACTGCTACATACTCTCACACTGTTATATATGCTTAGCTTCTAGGAAAAGAAATCTTTGTGACAGCAGTTTCAACACGACAATACATCCGCACACAAAGCCAGGTCCATCAATAATTTCTTTTCCCCCAGTTTGGTGTGGGAAAACTTAAATGGCCTTCACAGACCCCTGACCACATCTAACACCTTTGAGATAATTGGCCTTATCGCCTAACCTCAATAATGCTCTTCTGTCTGAATTGGAGCAAATCCTTGAAACCAGGTTCTAAAATCTGGTGTAAAACTTGAAACCAACTAAAGCAGCTGCTACAATGTCCATGGTTTTGGAATACGATGTTCAACAACCACATATCGGTGTAATGTTCACCTGTCGTCACACTTTTGGTTACATATTGTATATGCCTTGCTCATTTTCTTAATCTCTATAAATGCTAACATTAACCCTCACCATTATATGATTAACATTTGTTACCCTTACCTAGCCTTTAATCCATTACCTCTACCTTTCCTCTGGTAACTTGTATAAACCTCTCAATCTAGATTTAATTTTAAATCAGTTAATTGGCAGGAAGTTAATTTGGTCTTGAATATATATAATAATAATAATAATAATACATTTTATTTAAAGGCGCCTTTCTTGGCACTCAAGGACACCGTACACAGTTACACAAATTGAGATTAAAACACATTAAGAATTAATTAATTAATTAACAACAATAAAAATTAAATATAAAAATAAAAACAAAACAAAAGTATACTAAATATACTAACTTTATCAACAACGTTAAGAGTCTACAGCCATGCTAATGGGTCTGTGAGGCTACTTAGGCACAGCAGCGCTTTGAGCTACATGCTAATGTAAGCCAGCATGCTAACATGCTAAAAACAAAGATGCCACAATGTTCAATTTTAGCAGGTGTGACGTTTTTTATTTTTACCATCTTAATTGCTTGCTAATGTTTGCTAACTGGAAAGTACAAAAACATTTAGCATGTTTTTTGCTCATAAACCAGGGGCTAGGGGAAGAACCATGGGATCAGTCTGTGCAATATTGATCCACAATCCATCTGAAAGTTGTTGAGAAATTTCAGCGTGGACCGACTGACATTGCCACCCACACTGCAAAAAACATGACAACAATGATGCCAAATGCTGCTGATATAATAATGAATCTCAGAGCTTTATTATTGAAATTACATTTCTATCTTTGTTTGACAGTTCGGCATTTTGGCATGCACTGGTCAGCTGCTGTATCAGTGCTAAGGTTTATCACATAATGCCCTCACTGTGGCCTTATCACTCCTCTCACAAAGGGCAAATAAAGGTTGGGTATTTGATAAAATAAATGATCACGGGCTGTTTACTAAGGCACCGTCCATCTTCAGTGCTTCCTCCCTCAGCTCAGCCACATAAACACCAAGCCATCTTTTGCACCTGGTAATATAAGATTTCATACACAAACATATCCACCAACTCACTTTATATTTTGCAGAATATAATGAAGTGTAATTTTTTGATATTGAATAATATCCAGCAACGGTTTGGGGTGAAATTAGATTGATTTGGGAAATGTGTTTTGGAATGAAGCTGTTCCACACTATATAACAGCATCTATTAAAGAATGAAGTTATCAGATACAGGCCATCAGTGAAAAAACATTGAGGCAGGAAACAATAACACAGAATGTAAATGTTCAACCTGATGCCTGTTCTCTCTCAGGACCTGAGTCCTCTTCACAGTTGCTCGTGCAGGTGTCCTGACAGAGTTTTACCAACATACCGGATGCGGAAAAGAGGTCAAACTCTGTGTCTGGACATATTTTGTGATAAAAAGGTGTAAAAATCTGTTACTCACAGTCTAATTAATACCTATATGATACATTAAATATTTAGTTGCTTTCAGAGTACAAGTCCCACAGGGCCCTTTGCTTGGCCACTAGCCGATCTGACACGGCTTTGCTCTTTTAGCACCGAAATGTCAATTTCTCCCCAGACCTTTTCATTAGTGCACATTTTAGATGGATAGTTGGCCCTGGGTCTGCACTCCCATCCCATCCACTTTCCTCCTCACCTCTGGGGCCAATTAGGGCGCTGGAGCTGAAAATAAATGAAACGCGGTGGCAAAACAGCGTTTACTTCAAAACCTCGCGCTTAATTTGAAGATATCTCTCTGATCTGAAGTTGAATTAGCAGGGTGATATTCCCTTTGATCTCGCAGGTTTTGCATTTGTTGCCAACTTATTGAGTGGAGACTCCAGAGGAACACTAAGCGCAGAGTGTGTGTGGATACACTGTGGATACACACACACACACACACACGCACACACACACCTACAAACAAAGTGCATGTATAGTGCAGACAGTCTAACACAGAAACACATAAATTGCCATCTTCTCCACTCCCTTTACTTCAGCACATAAAATGCAACCAACCAGCCAAAAAGTCAATGCTCCATGTAGACACTTACACATACAGGGAATATAAAGATACACAATTCTCACTTCTCTACATGTGAAGACCCTCATTAACAATCCTAACTATTACCATCGTAACTCCATGTCCAACCTGGACCTTTACCCTAACCTTAACCTTAGTTCTGGTCTATTAAAACCATCAGTTTTATCAGTAATGATAAAATTGTTAATCAACAAGTTAACAGCTGAGACCTAGGAACATGATGCTAAAATAATCCACACGGAGGGAAATATGAGCAATCAGACAGGTTGTAAAATAACCAACAGGTCGTCAAACTCATTTAGAGGAGAAATCAAAAGCCAAAATTATGGATCAAACTGTTGTTTTATAGACTGAATTCCTGGTTTAACTTTGACCCTACATACTTACTGTATTCGTGTGGAGAGCTTTCTTATTCTACATCTCTGATTGTCTGACCGCACAGGTTTCTTGCTGATATCCAATACTGCAAAAGAGACCCAAGCTGTAATGAGCCAGAAGCATCCTTCAAAAGGAATACTTGACCCAAAATCTCTATTCAGCAGCATTTTATTCACACCTCTTAAGGCTCGAAAGGTTGTTGTGAAAAGTCTGTGGCTCCTCCTTGGAATGAATTCCAATAGTGAAACAGAATAATGACAAAGAAAAATGTGTTAAAACATACCAGAATGTCCTCAAACCTCACCTTTTGTAATTTCCATGGATGTTTTGATACCTTTTTTTTTCCTTGTGACTCTGGGAGATCCATTGATACTGCTGCAAATCAAAGTGGAGTGTTGAACAGTTTGACAAACAAATCACAAGTCGAGCTCTCAGTTAAGATGGCGGCTCGAGTGTTTGACACTAATCTGGACGGATCATTTGGATGAACTCTCGCCCCTCGTACCTCAGACTCAGATGGCTCTCCTGACACACAGCCTCAGGCTCTGCTGCTTTTATTTGGACTGTGGTAAAAATTAAAAAAAAAAAGTTTATACGGGCACACGCGCTCATGCACACACACACACACACACACACACACACATACTCGAGGTAGTCATCTGAGAGGTGGTGTACTGCACAATGTGTCTACATGTAAAGGGAAATCGATAACACGTGAGGCCACTGGGTTCAAAACATTATTGGCTGTGAATTCTCTTGTTCAGGTGTTGTGGGTTCTGTGTATTGAGCTGCTTGCTGGCTGCTAATAGCCCCTCAGTGGGTGTGTGCGCCGCCACCGAGTTGGTTTTGAATGGGATTGATTCCCATTCTCAGACCAGAATATCTGCAAAGTAACACAAACAACACTTGAAACAGTGGCAAAGGATCAAAATTGGTCTTGTTCTGATTACAATTAATACCCATTAGACATCTAAACTCTGCATGCGATGTATCAAAGACTGTATCAGTTAGTTTTATACAGTCTCCTAAAAGTAGCAGAACAGAAGCTTGTTTTAATTAAAACATATACACATATTGTTACACATCATTTTGTACAGCAGATATATTGAATTTTGTGTGAGGTCATACAGTCTGTCATATGTCACATACTGTGCTGTAAAGTCTAGAGAGCCAAAACAAAACTTGAGGGTGACCAGAGAGAAAGAAAATATGCACAATCTTCACTTTACTTCACTTCTGGCAAGAGAAATGATTTCAGTTATGACGACACTGATTGTGGAGCAATAAACACATGTTATTATGCATTGTTTGTTTGCAGTTTGTCAAAGCAGCAATCATATAATATATTTAATTAAAGCCACCATGTGCTGGATTTGAAATGTCTTACTTTGGCGCTCTCCGGTGGTCGAACCAAGAATGACACCAGCTGGAATGCCATCAGTAGTAGTTACTGCAGAAGTCTTTCTGTAATGTGTGAAAGTTTAATTCTCTAAAAGAAAAAAAACTCTTTGAAGCTCTTAGATGCATTTGTCAAAACAAATTGCATTTTCTTTTTACAAATGATATTGCACTGGAATAAACTGGGCAGTCATTTGTCTCACATCTACAGTATATAGTAGGCTAAGATTTAGACAAGGGAAGACAATTAGGTTTATTCAATAGGTCTGGCCATTGGTTCTATGATAAACTAATATTCACCAAAGCAATTGCAGATATGTGGGAATGTGCAAACTTCAACATCAGGGACTGTTTCAACATGTAGTTGTGTGCCCTCCATGCCATTTTCCTGAGGGACATTACTGGTCTTTCAACTTTTGCTTCCCCCTCCACATAAAGTGGTAGCCAATCTGTCACCCTGGTTACGACCTGTCGATCGTTGGTGTTTGTTGCTCGGTTGCACTGATAGTTCAATGAAATGTAATCTTTGTAGCTCTGTATGTTTGTTGTATTTCCTTTTAACAATTTGCATAAAATTAAGGAAAAATTATTTAGTAGAAAAATTAGCTAAACATTTGGAGCTTGATTTTGCATAAATTAATCCAATTTTGAAATAATAATTTTCTGCCTATCTGTTTACATTTTGTCTGAGGTCGGGGGAATAAGTGGAGGCTCATATCATGCTGTATGAGTTCAACATGTGGGAGTTTTTTCCTGTGTGAGGAGCCTTCCTAGCAGCCTTGGCTGTGACCTCTAGAGAGGACGGATAATAACTTCACTGCAATGAATGTTCAAAGTTAGTTTGCCCTCCACCCACAGCTATATCTCCAATTTCTGCATTCGCTTTCAAGCTTGCACTCTCCTAGTCCCTCAGACTCTCTCTCTCACACATGCACAATCTCCACATCTGTGTGTGTGCACATTCAGTCCGTCTCATTCTCAGTATATACGATTCAGTCTGTTTTATGTCCTTCCTGTCTGCATCTGCGGTTAGAGCAAAAATACAAAAAAAGAGAAGAAAATCTTTGAATGTAATTTATCTAATTTAATATCCCTTATTTCACTGTGTTTATGTCAGTATAGGTTTTTACAGAGTTAGTCCCTTTAAATACATTTGCTTGAAATAAGAGCAACTGCTTCATCCCAACATTTAAAGACCTATGAATAACTGTGTGTGTGGAGAAACTTGTGAGAACATTTTTGGCAGTTATTCTTCAGCTCAGCATCTCTGTGCAATTTTTTTTCTCCCCTTTAAACTCATTGTTTTATGTTTTTGACACATTTACTACAGGGTTCAGTCTCTTACTCACACCATGTTCATTTCCAGTGGCAGCAGGAAGCTGTATTCAGTGAATAATCTCAGCTAAATCCACTGTATGCAAGCGGCAGACAAAGTTGGCAAATAGTTAGTGAAGACACTCAAAACATCAAGCAATTAAAGAGTCAGAGATATTTCCTAGTGGATGGTGGAGACCAAACCAGAGCTACAAGACATAGATTCATCACGTGGGCAGAAACAGGAATCCAAATGAATAATAACGCTGCTTTCATGCCTGCTAGATGTGTGAATAGGCAGCTGTTTGCTAATGCATTAGGAACTACTTTATATGTTGACCATGTGTCAGCCTGTTGTGGTCAAAAATGTAGTTGATGCAGCTTTAATCACTTTATTGTCAACCCTGGGTCTTGAAAACCTATGCAACCAATTTGCAACAGTGAGTCTTTTTTTCACCCAGATTTGTTAATCAACATATTGTAGAAACAGTTTTAGTTGATGCATAATTCACAAAATGTTCAACGACAATGTATTTAGTTTGGTTCTCCTTGTAAAAAGAAGCATGATCAACATTTTTATGCCTCTGCGCCAGCGACAGCCAGAGCCAGAGGCAGTATGTTTTCAGGTTGTTCGTCCGTCCATCCCATTCTCTCTAATGTAATATCTCAGTAACGACGTGAGGGAACTTCTTCAAATTCTGCACAAACATTGATTTGGACTCAGAGATGAACTGATCAGATTTTGGTGGTCAAAGGTCACTGTGACCTCACAAAACACATTTCTAGACAAAACATCACAAATTCATACGCTAATTATGACACAATTTATCTCAAATGTTTATGAGAATAAAGTAAAGTGATGACATATTATATCCAAATGGGTCAAGGGTCAACTTCACTGTGACATCATTCTGTTCAACACCTGTGACGATTAACACTGTAACTCAGGAAGGGGAGATTGTGACCATGTTTCCTGCAACTTGGCTGGTTGGCAGAGACATAGACAAACATGTTTATGTTGAGGCAACTCAAAACACTGGCGAAAGACTCATCTTGGTTAGATATTGAAGGTCAGTGCTGACATGAAACAGAAATTCAATATTAAACCAAAATTTGTGTCTTTCCCTGAACTTAATGAAAGCGTTTTTGTTTCCTAAACACCGGACACAAACCCGGCCGTCGCTGGTGTCGAAGTCCTTCACTTAGTTTGCACGCAACCCACTACAGTCATCTCCTGACAGTTACATAGCACTCTGTTGACTGTACATAATCCATGCAGCGGTTTTATAGGTAAAACCACTTGGCTTGTCATTTTTGGACAAAAATAATGCATTTACTTAGACAACTCTCAGGGTTTTCAGGGTCATTTCTTAACTCCACTATGAATCATTCAGTCTCAATATGCGTATTATATATTACAATTTTAGATCTTTATATGTATATGTTGATTTCTCTTTTTCGAATCCCTTTTCTCTTTGCTCAGGTGCAGGTGTTTAGACAGGGCGAACACCGAGGATACTCTCAATTCATGTTTGATTATTCCATCTGTCGTCACTGTCAGACTCCACGTGTACACAACACTGAGTGTGAATGTTTGGTTTGAACCCGTGAGTTGTTTTTCTGTTTGTTGAAACGTAGCCTACATTCTGCACTTGGCAGAATTGTTTCTGAACAACTGTCACGCTGATAAAGTCAATGACTCAAATTAAACTGCATGAAACAGCCACAGATTGACAGGTGTTTGCCAACACAACGGCGCGCTTCCACCTGCTGCAGCCTCGCCGTAACCTTGCTGAATATTTCATATCTGCCAATATGTTTCTGTGTCACACTTTTGAAGTCGCGGCGTTGGATTTCACAGGGGTGAAATTTTTGGCGTATTGCTTTTTCTTTTATTGTTTTGCGTCGCCTTTTTTCCACCACAACAATGTCAATTTAGCATGCATCGCTCATCAAAAGCAACCTTGTCTGCCAGCTGCTGAACACAAACCTTCTCTTTCAGAGCCTGGCTGTTGTCATACGTTTAAATTATTCATCCGAATTTTAATAGACAGGAATATGATTATATAGTTTGACAATGAAGAAGAGGGGGGCAGAA
>NW_019525289.1:27374-42831 GCF_002814215.2 Seriola lalandi dorsalis
GGGAGGGGAGAAAAAAATCCTCCAAAATTCATTTCAAACATTCATGCATATTTAATAGGCTGGGTGCCAAGACTTCACACAGCAGTATAATCCCAATATGCGGCAAGTCGTTATCGCTGTCATAGGCAATATGCAATAATTCTGCCACAGTGCACCTCTTTGGAAGACCAAACAGTGTGGTGCTGGTGTTCAACACCCAAAAAACAGCTTCCAAAGTCAAAACCCACAGCTTCCCTCAACTACATACAGTACACACACACACACACACACACACACACACACACACACCTTTTTTTTGGATTCCTTCCCTGCCTCACTTTGTACTCGACAGCACTCCCGTCCTCTCTGTTGCCATCTCTGCTTTCTGATGGGTGTAAATGGGTGATGCGTGGGTGAGGCGTCCCATCCGGTGGCAACTCCAAATACACCACACAGTGTGTTTTTTTTTTTTTTTTTTTTTTACTCCTCCCTCCAACCTCCTGACAACCCCAGCACTTCGAAGAGAGGTAACAAACAAAACCCGCAAATGAGGTTTTACTCTCCACTTTTTCCAAACTCTCGAGACTTTATCTCAGAAGAGAAATATTCATCAAATGGCACAATGGTAAAAGTAGAAACTTTTCCTCTCTCTCTCTCTCTTTATTTTTTGTCTTTCCCTTGTGGAAATTTTTTTAATTTGCACGCTCTCCTCCGGTGTCCCCAGATGGTAGAAGTGATCGAAAATATGTCAGAGAAAGTGTTCAATAATGAAGAAGCGCCGGGAGAGCTGTTAAAATACAAACACATGAAGATAGGAAGGGGAGGGGAGGTGTTGACGGTGGCAGTGAGGTGGGGGCATGATGTAAACCGTCAAGGGCTTCCCCCAGTGGGGCCACAACAAGAGAATGTCATAACAAAAAAAAAAAAAAAAAAAAAAAAAAAAGAAAAAGAAAAAAAGAGTGGTGCTAGGGGAGCAGCAACACACGCAGCAGCTCTATTTGCATTAGTACCTTAAAGATAAGCCTCTCTTCAATAGTGTGTGTGTGTGTGTGTGTGTGTGTGTGTGTGTGTGTGTGTGTGTGTCATGTGTTGTGCTATAAGATCATTGAGCTGGTGGTCTCTTAGGTCATAGATCATTCATTAGCCTGGTTCAGCCAACAGGTAGCACACAGGTTACTGAGTGTGCAGAGATTTAAAGCTCGCACTGTATCACACCTGTAGAAATCATATACATTTCAGTAATGACAGCAGAGTTTCCCGCCGGTGTATTCCAAGGCTCGCCAACCTAAATTGGTGCTGGACTGGCAGTGTACAGTTGGTTTGTCAGAGCTAGTCTGCTGTACGGTGCGGCGGCCCTGAAAGCTCAACCCATTGCAATTAGAATGGGTGATGAAGATGTTTTTGTTTTGTCTATGAGCTGCAAACAGCACAGACGGTAATGGAAATGTTTTCAGGGGACACAAAAGCGATGAGCACAGCTGGGACACGAAGACACCCTTGTTGTTACCATGGTGACTCATGAAATTACAAGTCCACTGTCTGTCAGTGACATTGGAAAACATGTACTTAAAAACATTACGCTCGTGTGATTCAGATGCGATTCTCGATATCTGCTGTTAAACTTACAGTGTCTCTGTCACCCGTTTGGTTGTGTTCATGTGTGAGACAGCACTGAGAACCGAAACAGTAAATTTATAGGCACTTTGCCTATGTGTAAACACTTATACCTAAAAGTGATGTGTAAACCACAAGTCAAAGCACCAACTGTCACAGACTCATTTGAAATTGAAAATATGGCTAACCAGCTCCAGCCCACTCTTAAACCAAGGGCTGAACACTGACTCATTTGTTGACTTTCAAAATTCTTCATGTATGAATCCAAATTGATTCTTACAAACACTCAGTAACTCACACGCCAACTGACAAATTACCATCCGCATCACTGCTAATGAATATATTTCAAACTCTGGCTGCTAGGTACAGTAAAAACTTTCCATTTGCAAAATAAAAACTCCAATTAACATTCACTTTTAAAGCTCTGACATGTCTGACCTTTCTTCCTCTTATAGATTCTGTGGATCGGGGGTTTGCTAAGAGCAGATCACACACAGTACTTTTTAAATAACAAGGCAGGAAATTGCCCTTTTCATACTCTACTGAACAGAGTAATGGTGAAATGACAAGCGGTTACCAGCCAGAGTGGCTCACTCAGAGGATGAACTGTACCAACTGTGGAAACCGCAAATTCATCCTTTACGAAAGACATTTGGGAAACTCGGGACACCTCAGCTTTTACTACCTACTTTTTTTTTTTGGTTTTGTTTTGATTTTGTTTTGAGAGAGAGAGAGAGAGAGAGAGCGTCCTTTGCCCTCAGAGTTCAGGTGTGTCATCCGGAGATGAAACTCCTGGTCGTGGGCACCTGACCATTTCAAAAATGCTGCAGAGTCTGAACAAGCCCCCTGTCACCCGTTGGAGAACCGGTGTCCAGCAGCCACCTGCTTCCCATGAGCCTCTGGTGGGCTGTTGGCCTCCATTCATAAACGTTGGGGAAATTACACATGACAGGTCTGACCTGGACGGCCATGTAATGGGCAGCACGCATAATTAACCCGGAGAACGTTTATTAGCCCCAGTGGCACTGTTCGCATGGTGTGTGACGGGGTGTGGGGGAAATATATGTGTGCGTGTGTGTGTGTGTGTGTGTAAAGCAGCGAGAGGTGTGTGTCTGTGTGTGCGTTGTACTGTTATTTAAGTGAGGAGCGAGTGGAGACAGGGAAAATGAGAACATTTTTGGAACATAATTACATTCTCTACTAAGGCAAGATATTTTTGTGAAGTGAGGACATTTTTAGAAATTGAGGACCCCTTTGAAAAGTAAAGACATTTGATTTCTCTCTTCTTTTGAGCCATGCACTCTTCACATTCTGCGATGTGGATGTGTCTCAAGTGATTAAACACGCTGGCGGTGTTACCTTTGGTTGCTATCCATGTTGCATTCACCACCGTCTGGCAGTCGTGACTGATGGGATTCCATGGGGAGGTGAGGCAGGTGTCTCCGTTTTTGCCCGTCCAGACTACAGCGCAACCCTGGAGTTTTCAAACTGAGACAGGTCCAGCAGTGTTCAGAAAAGTCTCAGTTTCAGGGGATAGAAAACTCGGGAGTAGTGTGGACGCCAGACGTAAGGACGTAGAAACCGTGAATGGTTTTAAAAACTAAAAACGTATGAGTGTGGACACTCAGTGTTTGTGCTTGTTTCTTCCAACTTCACTTTGAGTGAATGTGGACTAATGTTAGTTGGACAGGGCGGAGTTACATGACTGGACATGAGTTAGTATTTATTTATTTAAAAGGGGACACTTCATGAGTGCACTTAACCGAATTAACCGACATGAGTGAGATTAAGTCGCTGAGAGGTTCTGGAGTTTCTGTTAACTGTCCAGCCTTAACTGAACTACTGGTGGAATATTGATCTATTTATTTCATTTATTGTTTTCACTTAAATTAATAAAAAACTGAAATATCAATATTTATCTCCGTCTTTGTCCTTACTTGTCAGTATATTTCTTAGAAAAGCAGTAAATCGAGGCATTGAATGTTGAAATTTATTTGAATGTCAAAAAAGTTTGAGATATTCTGTATAATGGAAACAACTCTCTCTACCTTTGTCATTTTCTGCCACGTGTAATAGTGTGAACATAGTGTGTGTGTGCGCCTGGCGAGGAGATACAGGACATGTACAGTGTGTGTATGAGCTGAGTGCCCTTACGTAGCAAGTACAAATGGCTTCTACTGAAATTCAACCTCCAGCCTGAAACCTCTCATTCAAATTCACCATCACTCACTTCCATCAATCATCTGTTGTTGTTTTTTTTCCTTCTTTGCACTGAAAACAAAGTGAATGTCGTTTGGAAGCAAAAACAATTACAGCGGCTCTGTCACAGATAGGTCTACCATAGTGCCTCAGTTCCTGTGAAAGTATGCCAGGTTTTTGATGCGTCTCTCCCTGCTCGCCCCCCCTCCCCTCACCTCCCTCCTCGTCTCACCCGTCTCATGGAGATGTTGGCCGGCTATCGCTGTTGGCCAGTCCTCCTGCTGTTTGAGATGTACTCCCTGTGCCTCCGTCTAGAGGGAAACTGTGACAGGCTTATCTCCCCTGACGCTCACTCACCTGGAAAAAAAAAAAAAAAAAAAGAGGCTGAAGGGGTTTGTAGCTTCACCAAGCACCTTCCTCCAGAGCTGAAACCCACCCTGGAAAAAAAAAATCCATTTCAAGAATTTATTTCATTGGGAATTAAATCTGTTCGCTAAGAGGTGTTAGGGTGAGAGGAGACACACAAGATATATTGACAAAGGATATATATAGTTATTACAAATATCTCATTGGTTTCGACAATGCAACAAGGTCACGCCACCATGTAACTGGGTTGATCACTTTATCGTTAAAGACAACAACCTAACTGCCATTGACTAGGTTTCCCCAAACATACCTGTGTACAGTACACCAAGACTGTACACACACACACACACACACACAAACACACACACACACACACACACAAGTTCAGTATCCCTATGAAATACTTTTTATACAGGATGAATCTGCACTTCCTGTTTTATGTCCAATTCTGACCTTCGGGCAGCAAGTATCATAACTCTGTATGTCAGGAGGTGAAAAGGAAAGTTTATGAAGGATGGACATGTAGCGTGTCAGATGATGAAGTTTTCCTTGTCACTCACACACACACACACACACACACACACACACACAGACACACACACACACACACACCAGTTTTTAACAGGTACTTTTCATTAAATCTTAATTACATTCTTGTTTTATTAGCTGAACCCTAACAACAATCTTTCCCTATTCTTAACCATATGTTAGTTAGATATTGCAAATACTGTAACATGAAACTCTTGTGTTCTTGTTCACTCACCACAAGTGTAGATTGACTGCGGTTGTTGTCATTTCACTGATGATTCCACAGCTTCTACCTGTTTCCTTACCTTTTAATAAAAACATTTCTTTCTTCTCTCAGAAGTCTGCTTTTTGTTGGACACAACTATTGTGTTATTCACTTTACAGCAGCATTCCCTTGACCCAGTTAGGCCAAATGGCTACTTCACAAAGTGATACAACATAACACATTTTTATATCAATGTATGAGACCACAGAGTGGTCGAAACTTAAGAGGACTGTTAGAAAACATAAGCAAAAGTAAATATGTGCATGTTAATAAACGCACTACTTTGACTCGGCCTCTCCTTAGTTTTATTTCAGTGTTTTTAATGTTAGGTGAAAATCAGCAGCAGCCTTTTATCCTTTCATCCGTTTACTCGTCACCTATTGGCCCGGAGGCTGTTTGGTGGATGGGATGTTGACTGTTGCATTGTACTTCTCATGTACAGTTGTGGTATCCACGTGGTTTCTCCATCGTTTTTCCTACTAAAGTGATAATTGAGGAATCTGCTGGTGCCGATGCTGGACAAAAAAAAAAAAAAAGTGTGTTCTCGCTCATCATGCTGCAGTCGATGCAGGTAATGGTGAACATTTTGTGATGGTTACATCACAAAGTCTTTCATTAACACCTTGCCCCTCAGGTTTCCATGGAAACAAGCTTGGCAACTGCACACATGTGAATGTGTTGGGAGAGAGGAAGGTCTGTCTTCTCACTCACTGTGTGTGTGTGTGTGTGTGTGTGTGTGTCTGTGACAGAGAGTGAGAGATAGAGAGAAAGAAAGAAAGATAGCATATGGCAGCAGCAGCATGTGCAGGAGTGTGTCACAGAGTAAATATATCTGTGTGTGTGTGTGTGTGTGTGTGTCTCAACTTTCTGTATACGGCTGCACATGCATTTCTGGTGAGGCTGTCATGCATGCATGTACTGCGTATAAGCATTTGCTCATTTTATATGGATGTGTGTATTTGTATGTGTGTTTGTGTGTGTGTGACAGTGTATGGGTGACTGCCTGTACATTTGCATGTGTGCATGTATTTGCATTTTAAATTGTGTTTATGCAAGTAAGCAAAACGTAAAAACTGTAAAGTGTGTTTGTGTTCAGCTTTCCTTTTCCCTTCTTTTGCCCACACTTGTTTAAGTATTCATATGTGTGTTTGTTTACTGACATGTTGTTTGTGTGTGTGAAAAAAAAGAAAAGTGCAAGTGTGAATATGCATTCTCATATTTTTGCAAGTTATAACAGAATGTGAATGTGTGTCTTTGGTAATGTGTTTCTATGACTAAGTGGCTTCACATCGGTGTGTGTTCATGTATATAAGTGTGTGTAGCTTAATCATACAGTATGTGTTTATATTCTACTATGTGTGCATGTGTGTGTCCACAAGGGTTAAAGCACATATAAAAGTGTGTATTAATGTGTGTAGAAGCAGTGTGATGGGTAAACATACCAAGAAGAAAAGTAACCTACCGGTTTGAAGATGAACAAAACTTGATCCACTTCTGAAAAGCTACCGATTGCCTTCCCACACACACACACAGACACAAACACACACACGCACACACACACTTCTGTCCTTGCTTGAGTCGTCACTAACGGCATCTTGTATTATCTCACCCAGCAGACGCAAATTACTCTCCTGTGACATTTCAGTGCTTAAAAAGAGAAATTTCATTTGACCAATTTGACTCTGGACAGCTCCAATGTTCTAACACTCCACTGACACGTACACACACACACACACACACACAGACAGACAGACAGACAGACAGACACACACACAGACAGACAGACAGACAGACAGACATGTGCTAACACTATTAACTCCACTACAGAGCCGCCTTGAGGGAAAGAAAAACCAAACAAAATCCAGAGGCTCATCGGGACCTGAGGTGAGTCAAAAGACTTTTACATACATGTTCATTTGTGCCAGCTTTGATCTCAGTATTGTTTTTATTGAAGTACACTCCACCTGCATTCACACACACACACACACACACACACACACACACACACACACACACACACACACACACACACACACACACGCTGTCTATTTTTCCCTTTCAGATTGTTCTCTGGATTTCTTGTTCTCACTTTAGGGTTCAGTTATTTCTCTCTCTTTCCTTTATTTGACTTTAGTTTGTGGCTGCCTGAACTTATGTTAGATGTTATTAGACTTTCATTTCTGCAAGCAGATCAACATTGCAGCAAGATCACACATGGCAGACAATGATGAGACTTGACTAAGCGGTTAACAATATTCAGTATCATGGTTTCTATTGGATTACTTCAGCTATAGAGATAAGATATCAGCGGTTTGAAGCACTTGAAGATCCAATCGTCACTGAAGCATATGTCATGTAGAGAGCTAATAAAATATGGTATGATATGGTCAAAAGTTGTCATATTGACCTTTAAGGTGTATTTATCATACGTTGAGTAATATGCAAGAAAACATTCCACCTTAAAAAGTTGTTGGTAGTGAATTAAATGGGTAATTAGTAAAGATGAAAAGACAGAAACACCCGTTCATTCATCATTCACTCAGACAGTTTCTTTATTTAGGATGCATTTACACAGAAATATGACAAAGTCAGTCTGTTACACTTGGACAGCTTGTGCTGCTGGGCTACGTTTTCATAGCTTAGCCTGTTAGCTTCGATGGACCTCTGCCTGCACTGCAATGTGGCTTCATTTGCTCTGCCACAAGTAAACGAAATCATTTAAAACGAAAACCACTTGTGTTAATTCACCTGCTGCTTAATGCTCACATCACAGCTGCGTGTGGTACTACACCTCTGTGTACTGCTATTTGGCAGCAGAAAAGATGAGCCCAAGTGCAGACACAGTGAAAGGAATGAAGTTAAAGTTATTTATTGGTGGGTACAGGGAATAGAAAAGATGGGTTGGTGGATGTTAGGAGGCAGCTTGAGCCGGGGGCTGCGGTTGAAGCTGGGGAAGGAGCAGTGGGGACGCTGAGGGAGCAGGTCTAGAGTGAGATCCAGGGGCCGGAGTCAGAGCAGGCCGGACTGCAGGGAGGCAGAGTGCAGGATGAGAGCAGGTGAAACAAACAAGAACTGAATGCTTAAGAGCAAAACTGCTCCTAAATTTGGCTCGAAGCGACACCGACGGTGGTGGAGTATATGATCTGGCAGAGTGGAAGCGGCAGGGCTGAGTATTTGTAGAGGTCTTGATTGCAGAATGGGATGCAGCTGGTGGGGCTCTGCTCCGACTCTGGCGCACCTGCACACAATCCAATCACACACACACACACACACACACACACACACAGGGAGGGAGATGGAGAGTGGAGAGAGCTGCTCAGGTTATGGAGGCACTGAGGTTGAGGGCATGGCAGATGATTGCTTGTTGATATTATTTGATGTTGAGGAACGCTGAGGACACAAGTAAAAGAAAACTTCCTTCTCTCATATCCTTTCTCTTTCTACCTCCTTCATTCCTCTTCATCTCTTTACCTGTTACCCTCTCACTTTTACTTCCCCCTCATGCCATTGTGGGGTCTCTGTTTTAGCCTGACTGCTCTCATCTCCTCAGATTTTACTCCCGCTCTCTCTCTCGCTGCCCATTCTTTTTCTCTCTCTGTTCGACTCCTTCCCCGTATGCTTCACTTTTTCTCCCTCACTTTATCTTTGTGACTCAGTCTTTCCCTCTGTCTCTCTTTCCATTTCTGACTCACTCGCACTCTATTTTAATCTCCGTCTGTGTCTACATTCCCACTCTCTCTTTTTCTGTCTGTGTCCAGATCTTTCTATTTGTCTGAGTCCTTCATTCCCTGTTTTACCTCTGTCCTCCTCTCTGTCTGACTCCACTCCTTTTTTGTTGCTTTTCCTTCAGTGTCTCCCTCTTAGTTTTTTTTTTTGTTTTGTTTAGTACATCTCACTTTCTTTTTGGCCTTTTCCCCTCTTCAAACATCCCCCCTTTCAATATACATCTCTCCTCCCCGCTCTCTGTATTCTGTGCTCACACCAAATATGGGCTCAAATCCTCTCCAGCCTTTTCTGTCTATCATCCTTCTCCCTCTGTGTACAACCTGATTGACTCAGCCCCCGTCCCCCACCTCCACACACACACACACACACACACACACTCCTCCGAAAGCACTCACTCCACGCATATGTATCTGAATTAGCCTTGGTTGCTCGCGGCGACTTCCATCTTAATAAGTGCGTTGTTTATGGGCCTATAAGCAAAATGTTGCCTGCACAGTTCATTACTGCTGAGTGGGGAGGGAAACTCCCAGGAGGCAGCGCACACACACATACACACACACACACACACGCACACCCACACACACACACGCATGCACACCCACATACACACACATCCATTCCAGACTCTCCTGCCTTCCACACACTGGTTTCTCTCCTGTATCCTTCTTCTATGTATTTATCCTCTGTTCACTCTTTTCTTCAACATCCCACAACAAGGGCAATTCAATATTTTGCTACCACTTTTTTAATGAGACACCTTTTATGAATGGTTTCAGGGTGGTTACACTTGTCTGTATTAATGGTGAATGCATCATTTAATATTTAATAATGTTTTATTTCATAATGGTGTATAACTTTATTCATATGTTATAAGCCATTAATAATAACGACATCTGGGTTGCCTGGTTGCTTCGTTGGAGGAAAACTCCTCCAGTGGACAGCTACACCACTCAACACCTGGAGAAAGTGCTGCAGAACATCTGGATAGAACTTAATGTTAACTTAGTGTTCTGAAGATTTACAACTACAGACTGATTGTTTATTAATAATAATTAACATTTGTAACTGCTAACAACTTATTGTGCTAATTTAAATTAAGTTAGACATCTCTCTAAAACTGTTTCAACAAGAACAGGACACCATAACCTCCATGAAAGTAGGATTTACTGCAGGCTGACAACAGAGTATAAACGCCTTAGAACTTGATACCGATATTTTTAAGGGGAATCTCTACTGTCAGCTCATCCTGGAAGATATCAGTTATTTTATTTTTTATAACCTTTCTTGGCTATAAAGAGTTTTTTTTCCCCCCTCAGTCTGTTCCTCTTGGCAGTGCAGCCAAAGTACAGCAGTCAGCATGAATCAAGGAGTACGACTCCTACAACAGCAACATGTATGCATCTTTTGGTTTGTGGGATTACACCTGCTATCTCAATGTTTTTAAAAATATATATTTTCAAGGATATAAGTAACTGCGTTGTTTGAACAATCATATGCACTCAGCATAGTTTGATTTTTTTGGGGGGGCAGTGTTAAGTTTAAGCTATTGATTGTTGGACAACAGCCATTTTTAGTTTAAAGGCCCTACATGCAGAAACAAAACGGCATCCACGTTTGTGACCAAGTATGGGTGTAGGAAACATGTTCGGGCTTTAGTGCGATTGGATGATCAGATTTAGAGCCACATGCTAACTAGAGGTAAACAAAGAGTCAACGCAGCGAAGTTTTAAGTTCAAAATACAAACAGTCAGTGAATTAATGATAAGGAAACTGGAAGATTATAATGTTTTGTACAGAGCTAGTGTTGTGCTGCATCAATTTGACCAAGAGGCTCCTTTAAGTATCAATAAATAGACAGAACTGCAAGAACTGAGGAGATTTATGAGCCTCCAGATCACATTTGGAAAACAGGTAGAGGACGGTGCTCTCCAAGTACAAAGTGAACTAAAATTAGGTTGACAGGAAAATCACTTCTGACGTTGGTTATCCCTAACAAGGAGGGGGAGGGAGACAGTGAATAACTTTATTTATAGGAAATAAAGTCTTTCTTTAGGGAAACAACAGCACCACAGCTGTGACAGCAAAATGATCAGTCTCCAACATCTTTTGTTTAAATGATAAAACCAGGAGATTGTGTTTACATGGTCAACAGAATGCCTCATGACAAGAAGTGACAGTGATGTATTGTTTATCAACGCTATAAATAGAGTGTCTCCTGTTATGAAAACAAATGGAGAACTTAGTCTCTACTCCACCAATCATTTGCACAGGTTTCATGTATTTACAGACGTCTCATCCACCTCGTATCTTCGCTGTCATATCTTCCGCACTGCTTCGTCCACAGACCGGGGGGAGCTGGGAGGCGCTGACTGCAGGAGCGACAGTATGTGACACTGGAACACACAGTGAGAGCGGGGCTGGGAAACAGATGGCTGTGAAGCGCAGCAAGAGAAGAGTTAATGCTCAAACTGTGTGTGACAGAAGCGTTTCTCCGCGTCGCTTAAGTGCGGGATCAGACATGCAGAGACAAATTATACAAATTAACACGTACAAAAAAAAAACACACACACACACACACACACACAAACAAACAAGCGCGCACGCACTCATACAGACTCACATAGATACAGTGTGACAGCTGCGACATCACACTGGTTATTGCCGTGTTTAGTCCCTCTGGAGCAGCGCTGATGGAGCTGTGTTGTCAGGAGACGTGGGTCAAATGAGTCAAAGAGCTACAATTCATGAAACACAAAGAGGAGATTATCTGGCCCCGGTTTGTGCCTTTTGCATTCATGCTTTTCTAAAAGTGGTGATTGCATTCACATCACAGATACAAGCCACGGTTTGTTAAAATCAAAGTGAAGTCAAAGTTAAAGAAACCCAGCAGGTTGTTTGCTGTCAAGCTATTTACGACATCCTTAAAAACAAAAAAAAAAAGCCTCTTTCATTCTACACCTAAAAAAATCCTGCAGGGGAGTAACATCAGTTTTTCACTCATTTGCAAAATGTAATTCTCTTGCAACATGTACATTTCACCACAGTGAAAGTGGCTCCCTGACACTGATGAGAGTTACTCATTTACTCCAAAGGTATCAATATTTGGTATCGAATGATGAGGCATTTTTCAATCAATCCTTAATAGTATCAAACCAATTCGTTCAGTCTATATAGGTATCAAAGTTTGATACCCAGCCCTACCAAAGCTACAGTATTTTCTGTTAATTTCCATTTTCATGAACTGTGGTATGTTTATATTTTATTTTACAAGACAAGCTAGGAGAAACTGTATGTCACTTCTTTTTCTAGCTAAACTAAAACATTGTGAAATGGGTTAAGAATTCCCTTTATTGTTTATTGGATGACTAGATGAAATATTTACAATATCTACAACCTGAAAAACATTTTAGCAAGAACCGTTATCATATTTACATAGTCATTAGAAACTGGGCATTAACATTAACATTTAACTAGAGATGTTTTTTTTTGCCACCTCATAAATGTAGATCTGATATTTACTTTATTTTTTAGCTCTGGTTTGGTCTCCACCGACTCCTTTAGCGGCTTCAGGCTTCACTTTCTTCCCCGGCTAGCTGCTAACTATGGCTGTGTGCTGTTTGGTGTGAGGACAGGTGCTGTTCAGTAGATTTATCTTAACTTTCAGCTGGATGAACATCTGCTGTTGCTGAAAGCAGAAATAACTTGACTAGGTGACAGATCATTCGTAAATTTTGGTAAGACTGTTGACCCATATGCCCTCTAAAACAAAAACTGTTAAAAGTCCGTAGAGTCGGGTGGGACTACGAGGAACATGGATTCAGAAAATTGATCATTGGAGTTAAAAGGGCTTAAATCACTTTTTCAAACTTACATTTACGGTATATTTGAGTGTGGCTCTTGCAGGCAAGGACTGTAACTCAAAAAGCTCAAAAAAGACATCAAAGACAGAAACTGGGGCCGTCCTAATCCATTGTCACCAATGTTTTCAACCCCATTTTCTACATCTATTTCCAATCTCTCCAGAAACACACAGGCAGACACACAGCGGCACTAACAGTGTTAGAAGGATACTGAGGAATCTGTGTCTTTGTCTAAACTCCCCAGGGACAAAAATAATTACTTTTCCATGAAATCCACACAATGTGAATTTTGTTTTCCTCTATAATTTTTGTAGATAATTGAATTAAATACCCCAGAGGCATTATATTGCCACAAACACACACACAGGGAGAAATCCAAAAAATTTGTCTCAGTGTTGACTTATTATATCTCTGCCATTAGTCGACTTATCTGAATGCGCTCCGTGTCTGTCTGGATAATGCTGGATTGACTGACACCGCCAAAAAAAAAAAAAAAACCCAAAAAAAAATAATTGCCTTAAAAATAACACGAGCAATCGCGGCTGATATGCACAGCCACACACACACACACACACACACACACAGATGCACATGCATACAGACATGCAGACACATTCAAACAGATATACTTTTTATAGGCGAGGGACTACAAAGCGCCTGGCAGTTCTGTATTTGCTTGTTGAGCTTTCATGAAGTGTGATGGAGGTGTGAGGGTTTCGTTTGATCACTGTCTTATCTACATCCCAATTACTCCAGCCTGTTAGCTGCCAACGGGAGTGAACGGCTAAGCTAAGACAGCCTTGAAGTCCATCTACCCTCCCCCACTTTCCCACTTCAAATTAGGGTTTCTTTATATTTTTTTTTTTCTTTTTTTAAATGGGAGTTTTTAGCCCAACATATATTTGGCTTTGGGCTGGTGAAAGCAGAGAGGGGAATCGCCTTTTTACTGAGCTTAAGATGAAAGGGATGTGCTATCTCCTGTGATCTGAGCTTGTGTCAGGTTTAAATTCACTTCAGTCAGCAGCTTTAACAAATGTAAACAAATGGAAGAGATTGTGTTTTGGTGTCACCAGTGCTGAGATAATAACTTAGAGAAAATACAAGCAAGAGGATGTCGTACAGTGTGAAGAGACGGCAACGGGTGTTAATTTACAGCAGATACAGATGATGGCGGGTGAAAATCACAATTTATGTTTTAAATTGAATTTAAGGTTTATGATGATTTATAGGTAGGAAAGTAATTTAACTCATGAACTCACATTTAGGAGCGTGATGGTGTTCAGTACTGAATATTTAAGCTGAATTGTGTGAAGGGAAGCTTTAATGTGACTGATCAAATCTACAGCTTTTTCCTTTACAGTTCCTCTCACTGGGTGTAAAATATAAATTTGCTTTGTAAGGTTTGCTGTGATTTACCATATGTTACATTCAAATTAAAAGCTTATTGAAAGACAGTGGAATCCACCCAGAGTATGATTCCTCTGTGCAGACAGTTGGTTGCCGAGCTTTTAACTTTAAAAACAACCTTTTCTGAGGCCTAGTTTTGTACTTTCTGCACTGAACTAAACATTGGAATTTCTAAGATATTGAAATAATTTTACAGTTGAGTAAATTTAGTTTAATTAGAATCCCAGATTAAACTGAAGAAAAAAAGGCATCAGGCCATAACTGAAATTGAATGTTACTGAAGTTAAGCAAACTCCACAGTCAGACACTGCACAGCATTGATTTGATCTGAGTTAAAGGTCCCATCTTTTACACTTTGGTAAACCTCTGGGTGTTTTATTTTGAAGTTTCGATACCCATTAGAAGATATATTTGTGGTTTTAAGCACCAAAAACCATCTCAATGTAGTTTTACATCTCCTCTCTCAGGATTCTCTCTGGAGCTCTAGTAACAACAGGTTGGTGAACCAATCAGAAGAGAGGAGGCTCTGAGTCTCTCTTCTGATTGGCTGACTGTTTTCTGAGCGATTTAATAAAAATATAGTAGATTTCGGGCAAACACTCACAGAAACCAAATCCTACAAGGTCAGATAGTGGGTCTGGACTTGGAGCATGGCTGAGAGCAGTGACTGCTTCCTTGTGACATCACAAAGTTAGAGAAGTCCTGGCAGCTCGTTTTAAGGCTCAGTTTCTGAATACAGGCTGTGTGTGTTTCTCTGTGGACTGAGCACTTTGATCTTTTGTTTGTTTATAGCTAGTTTAATGGAAAGTGAGATTAGTTCCATCACTAAAAACGATAACAGATAAAATAGCATGACTTAACATTTTTGTTAGCGTTTTATATATTATATTATATTATATAGCAAATAAGTCTTATTTCCATCGTGTCTAAAACAATTATTCAGTGAGGAGATCAGACAGGTTTTAAACCAAACCCCTGAGACACAGATTTATTTGGAAATCAAGGTGAAGATTAACATTATTATCCAAACTAGCTGGCTCAGAAATCAGACAGAACTGTAGGTTGTACGATTTTAATGCCACCTACAGGGTTTGTTGTTAGAGCTACTTTTTTTAAATTTCTTGCTGAGTTATTGCATTTTCCAATTTTTGTTTTTATGTTCTTAACTTTTTTGTTTACTGTAACATGAACATGTTTGTAGTGACTGCCTGGTCATATTGCCCAGAACATGATATACATCAAGGAGGGAAAACAAGCATCAGGCCTTCAGATAAAAAAAATAAAATATAGCCCTGTATGGTCCTGGTGGAGTGGTGTAATAACTGCACTCAGTCATTTTGCATTATATAACAACACAGGGTACCATGATATTCTACAAGGCTCAGCTGTAGGGAGGTCAGGTGTGCACTGCTATTGACCTCATTCACTATTCTAATACACACACACACACACACACACACACACACACACACACATATAAGGCTGTGTCTGATCAGTCTGAAGTCTCCAGCCT